>NC_092243.1:34484854-34784854 GCF_036320965.1 Panulirus ornatus | reverse complement strand
TATACATCACTCTCACTAGAGTCTGTCATCACGTATCAACGAATCACACAAGATATACTGTAGTGTACTGACCTCCGCGCCGACTTCCTTCACCCAGGGTCAGAGGACAAATGCGTTGACGAGTGTGAGACACCGTGTAACGGGCAGGCTTGGACCTGATTACCGAAGGTATAGCAAGAAAAGTTCAGCTCCCCGTCTGACTCCGTGACGCTAAAATTCACCGAAAAAAACACTAACTGGTCTCATCTTAGTTGTGTGGTTCAACACTAGGGTCCACCACCATCGTGGACAATACTGTGTCGTCTGCAATAGTCTTGATAATGACATCACAGGTGCTAAGCGTGTCACTCAAAATGCCTCCAGGTGGATATCACGGTTAGGTTGTCTGCAAAAAGACAAAAAAGATACTGATACTAAGATGCCATCAATTTTCCAAAGGGCGTACCCCATAAGCAATTAGTCATTTGAATACTGTAATAATATGAATCAGGAAATGAACAGGTCTAGGGAAAGTTCAGATACTGACATACCAAGACATCTTTGTTAATGTGCTATTCCAATGTCCTCAGACCACTTCTGGCAACTTTGTGTACCGTATATGATACGGTACATCAAGTTGTATATGATACGGTACGTTAACGTGTATCATGATACTCCAATGTGTGTACCGTACATGATACGGTACATCACTGTATATCACAATACTCCACTATGTGTACCGTATATGATACGGTACATCAACGTATATTGTAAAATATACACTGTGTGTACCGTACATGATACGGTACATCAACGTATATCACAATACTCCACTGTGTGTACCGTATATGATACGGTACAGTCAATGTATATTATGTTGCTCCACTGTATGTACCGTATATGATAAGGTACACCAACGTATATTATGATATTCTACTGTGTGTACCGTCCATGATGCGGTACATCATGTATGAGAGTCCAGACTGATTTTTCATTACACTTGAAGGCAACGTGTCCAGTTAACATACATAAGGAGTTTTATGATTTATTCCAAGTTTCATTTGGACGTACTCTTGACCTGCTGCTCTTCATATATATGCACTGTATACTGCATAAGTCATGGTCATAAACTATGAAAGAAACACTAGAATTGATAAAGGTCAATATGGCCACGCTGGGAGAGGTTATATGACAGAATTACTTGAGGAGGGTGGAATATATGAATATATGAGCCTACATCCCTAACGTTATATATATATATATATATATATATATATATATATATATATATATATATATATATATATATATATATATATATCCCTGGGGATAGGGGATTAAGAATACTTCCCACGTATTCCCTGCGCGTCGTAGAAGGCGACTAAAAGGGGAGGGGAGCGGGGGGCTGGAAATCCTCCCCTCTCGTTTTTTTTTTAATTTTCCAAAAGAAGGAACAGAGAATTGGCCAGGTGAGGGTATTCCCTCAAGGCCCAGTCCTCTGTTCTTAACGCTACCTCGCTAACGCGGGAAATGGCGAATAGTTTGAAAGAAAAAAGAAAGATATATATATATATATATATATATATATATTATATATATATATATATATATATATATATATATATAATATATAATATATCCCTGGGATAGGGGAGAAAGAATACTTCCCACGTATTCCCTGCGTGTCGTAGAAGGCGACTAAAAGGGAGGATCGGGGGCTGAAATCACTCCCCACATGTTATTTTTTTTTTTTTTTTTTTTTTTTTTTCCAAAAGAAGGAACAGAGAATTGGGCCAGGTGAGGGTATTCCCTCAAGGCCCAGTCCTCTGTTCTTAACGCTACCTCGCTAATGCGGGAAATGGCGAATAGTTTGAAAGAAAAGAAAGAAATATATATATATATATATATATATATATATATATATATATATATATATATATATATATATATATATACATATATATATACATACATATGACAGTTGTTTGAACTTGGTTATTCCATACTGTATACCTGAGGGAGAAATCAGTGGCTCAGGTTAATGCCTCGTGTGTGGTGTGTCGCTGCTATTTCGAGGATGATCATTACGGAGATGGTCGCCACATTTCTACCTGCTGATCCAGCAACAGGTTGTTATTCTGTTGTATGATTGCTTATTTTCTCTTATTTTTAGTTATATATATTGCCTATTGTTCCGAGATTAGAAAAATCTTTGATAAATGTGTATTGTTAGAAATTTTCTCTGTTATATTTCTGTAGTTGAAGTTTACTAAGCCCTCTGCCATTCCCTGTCACATGTAGCAGACTATGTTGCACATGTTGGACCAGATGTCAGGGAAAATATAATTGACATCCTTCATGGTAAGTAAAGTTACACGATTCATGAATATCAAGAGATTGTACAGTCTTTCCAAGCTTGCTGCACGCCATGTGTCAGGAACATAACATATTACATATGACAAATATGTATAATTACCTTTGATTATTAGTGTGTTTCTGATATATGAAGTTCTTATTTAAGTAAATCTCTGATTCTGTGGAAACAGGGAACCGTCGTGTATACACACTTTATGATTATGGTTAGACAACAATAAATAAAAAAGTGCACTACTAGTATTCGTGTGAAGGAGTCATATTATATTCTTAATCTCTGTTTATAGTGAAATGTTCAGTAAAGCAGAAGTTTGGATTTTTCTTTTCATTTACTGTAGATGAGTTCATAAGTCATTCTGGTGTCCTTAGTGAATAATTACATTAGGAAACAACGGTTCAGTTTATCCATCACTGTAATTATTACATATTTCTTAAGTTATACAATATCCTGTATTCACAGGCATGTAGATGTACAATACCATCATAAGCATATCCTTAACCACTCTTAAACTACAACATGTACAAGATGTTAGAGAAACGTTGTAGGAAATAGCTCTTGCTTTGGTAATAATGATGTGGCCATCATTTATGATACTGGCGATGTATCCTCAGTCAGTCGCTACACACTCTCCAACCTGACCACATATTCTGTGATTTCTACAATGTATTCTCAACATCTTCTCTATTCACTACCGAACTTGGCCATATTTCTGACGATAATATTCTCCTAAATTTGATCTTGGAAATCTGTCTGTTTAAGCGATCAGAGAATTTGTTATGAGTTTCGATGAAATAAATATATAAATGTTCACATCTAGTAATAGTATTTGACTGACTTTTTTGTCACAACAAAATGTGAGAGAAGTCATCTATATTGGTGAGGTCAGGTGTGCCGGCGGGGTTTGACCTCGACACCCTGGGTCATATGACGTCATGTCGACACTGGTGACGTAAAACGGACGCTGGTGATGTCAGAAGTATCGGTACGGCTTGACCCTGGTCTATGGGGTTAGATGACCTCAGGACCAGCAGGGGTTGACCCTGACCCACAGGTTTAGATGACGTCATCCTCAAGTTGGTGGTTTGAGCCAATGAGGCTTGAGTTTGACATACTGGGACAGATGACGTCATGCTGACATTTGTGACGCCAGGTGTACTGGCGTGGTCTGACGCTGCCATAATAGCTCAGACGAGATCATATCAAGTGGTCTAGTGGGACTTGACCCTAACATGCTGGGACGTATGACGTCACGCTGACAGTTTCAGTGTCAAGAGGTGGACCAGCGGGGTTTGACCCATGACACGTTCAGTCTGATGACGTTACGCTAACATTAGTGACGTCATGTGTCCATATAGGGTTTGACCCTGACATGCTAAGTCATCCCATGTTAGTTAAGGTCATGGCGACACTGATGACGTCAGGTGTAGCGACGGGGCTTGACCCTGACAGCTTGGGTCAGACAAGACCGCGCTGACCTTAGTGACATAGTGTACCGGCCTGACGTCACTCTGACATAATACGTCACTTGAGGCTACGCCGATAATAATGGTGACGTCATCCATCTTGACGTCATTACAAGTGTAACTTTCGTCAATTTATCCAGAAATGGTCAATATATGTCCTGTACTTACCATAGGAACATTATCTCGGAAAGCAAAAATGGGTATGTTTGAAGGAATAGTGGTTCCAACAATGTTGTATGGTTGCGAGGCGTGGGCTATGGATAGAGTTGTGCGCAGGAGGGTGGATGTGCTGGAAATGAGATGTTTGAGGACAATATGTGGTGTGAGGCGGTTTGATCGGGTAAGTAATGTAAGGGTAAGAGAGATGTGTGGAAATAAAAAGAGTGTGGTTGAGAGAGCAGAAGAGGGTATTTTGAAATGGTTTGGTCACATGGAGAGAATAAGTGAGGAAAAATTGACCAAGAGGATATATGTATCAGAGGTGGAGGGAATGAGGAGAAGTGGGAGACCAAATTGGAGGTGGAAAGATGGAGTGAAAAAGATTTTGAGTGATCGGGGCCTGAACATGCAGGAGGGTGAAAGGCGTGCAAGGAATAGAGTGAATTGGAACGAAGTGGTGTACCGGGGTCGACGTGCTGTCAATGGATTGAACCAGGGCATGTGAAGCGTCTGGGGTAGACCATGGAAAGTTCTATGGAGCTTGGATGTGGAAAGGGAGCTGTGGTTTCGGTGCATTATTACATGACAGCAAGAGACTGAGTGTGAACGAATGGGGCCTTTGTTGTCTTTTCCTAGCGCTACCTCACACACATGAGCGTAGACATTGTCGTAAACATGTCGTCAGATTCTCATATTACGAGACACAGAAGGATACAAGGTGTCCGCTGCCAAGTATTGGGGGAGGAATCAAGTACAGTAAACGAATAAGAAAAAACTCCATAAGCTTTTCATATCACTATGACTAGATTACGCTCGTCAAATTTGGTCGCGCACTTTATGTAACACAAGGAACAATTACATGAAGACCAGAGGAAGGCAATAAAGATGGTAACAAAATCAAGAGACTTGAGTCATTAGGAAATGTGAGAGGCATTAAATCTGTCCACTGTGGTACAGACAAGGAAGGAGAGACATGACCACAGTCTTCAACTTTTCAAACCAGACCGATGATGTCAACAGTAATTAGTTTCATGATATATGCAAGTGAAGTAGACGCAGAGGTTATAGCATGAAATTATACAAAAGATTTTATAGACAAGATGCTGAACAGTACATAGATATCATATTCTCAATAAACAAATAAATATATAAACTGAATGATGAAACTGTAAATGTAAACATCATACAGAAGTGTAAATATTTACGTAACAGCAGAGTAAGTTCAAGAGTGGGTGTCGGCGGGTGCAGAACTCCCTCTCCGTACACTACAAAACGGTAATCACAAATGGTTAATCACACACACACACACACACACACACACACACATGGAGCTCCGTGGTGTAGTGGTTAGTGTTACTGGGTGTGTACATACATTCATAGGAGTAAAGACGTAGTACATATATACATGGTCAAAAGACGGAGCAACGGGAGAGCGTAAAATTCTCTCCCTATAACATACAAAAAGTAGCACACACACACACACACACACACACACACACACACACATACACACACCTGGTGGGAACTATTAAGAAACAAGATCAGAAGTTATCACAGCTTAGAGAGAAAGATATGAAAAAGCGAAAGGAAATTAGGATATTAAAACATGTAATTAAAGAACATGAATGCAAAATGTAATCGGTTAAAGCAATTCAGAAAATGCGCAACGAGAGAAAAGGGGAAGAAGTAATTGAAAAGGAAATAGGTCAAATGGGTCTTTCCTAGATTTCCCAGAAACTGCTCGAAAAAGGAGTAAGTCTAGAGTGCAGAAACAATTGATAAAGTGGGAACAGTGGGCGAGGAGGGGAACCGAGAGGAATTTCTCGGTCTGTTCAACAGAATCACAGTATGAGGACTGACGCAGTGCAACAGAAGCCTGGGAACATTCAAATAGACGTACTGAGTGAACTGAGTGAAGCGGGCAAAATAGTATGTTTGTTAGAGACTGAACGATCCAGATATATTATGGTCTGGTAGACGATAGGTTTAGAAAAATAGAGGGCATAAAGAATCAGAGATAATAGACCGAAGTGGGATTTTAGAGAGTCAAAGAGACGGAGGTCGTTAAATCAACGTTGAAGGATCAGCTGGTCTGGCTGATTAGAAAGACTGGAAAAGCAAGAAGTTGATAGTTGTAAGTCGCTGATTAGTTTCGGGTTGGAACATCATCATACACTTCAAAAGATGAAAAAGAGTGCATATATATCTATTAAGATATTATTGGAGACTACAGAGATGCCAGACGCAATTTCTCTTATATTCATACACACAAGTATGCAGTCTGTTGTGGATGAGAAGGCTTGGGAAGTGAGTCAGTTGTTGTTCGCTGATGATACAGCGCTGGTGGCTGATTCGGGTGAGAAACTGCAGAGGTTGGTGACTGAGTTTGGTAAAGTGTGTGAAAGAAGAAAGCAGAGAGCAAATGTGAAAAAGAGCAAAGTTATTAGGTTCAGTAAGATTGAGGGACAAGTTAATTGGGAGGTAAGTTTGAATAGAGAAAAACTGGAGGAAGTCAAGTGTTTTAGATATCTGGGAGTGGATTTAGCAGCGGATAGAACGATGAAAGCGGAAGTGAGTCACAGGGTGGGGGAGGGTTTTGGGGGTGTTGAAGAATGTGTGGAAGGCGAGAACGTTATCTCGGAGAACAAAAATGGGTATGTTTGAAGGAATAGTGGTTCCAACAACGTTATATGGTTGCGAGGCATGGGGTATAGATAGGGTTGTGCGGAGGAGGGGGGGATGTGTTGGAAATGAAATGTCTGAGGAAAATATGTGGTGTGAGGTGGTTTGATCGATTAAGTAATGAAAGGGTAAGAGAGATGTGTGGTAATAAAAAGAGTGTCGTTGAGAGAGCAGAAGAGGGTGCATTTAAATGGTTTGGTGACATGGAAAGAATGAGTGAGGAAAGATTGACAAAGAGGGTATATGTGTTAGAGGTGGAGGGAAAGACGAGAAGAGGGACACCAAATTGGAGGTGGAAGGATAGAGTGAAAAAGATTTTGAGTGATCGGAGCCTGAACATACAGGAGGGTGAAAGGCGTGCAAGAAGTAGAGTGAATTGGAACGATGTGATATACTGGGGTCGACGTGCTGTCAATGGATTGAAGCAGGGCATGTGAAGTGTTTGGGGTAAGCTATGGAGAATTTAGTAGGGCCTGGATGTGGAAAGGGAGCTGTGGTTTCGATGCATTATACATGACAGCTAGAGACTGAGTGTGAACGAGTGTGGCCTGTGTTGTCTTTGCCTAGCGCTACCTCGCTCGCGCGCAGGGGGAGGGGGATGCCATTTCATGTGTGGCGGGGTGGCAACGAGAATGGATGAAGGCATCATATATGAACATGTACATATATATATATGTATATGTCTGAGTATGTACATGCATGTATACGTTAAAATGTATAGGCATGTATATGTGCGTGTGTGGGCGTTTATGTATATACATGTGTATGTGGGTGGGTTGGGCAATTCGTCTGTTAACGTGGGAGACAGCGACAAAGTATAACAATAATATAAAAAAAGAATTGGTGGTTATAATCAAGGAATAAGGGGGCAACCAATAATGGTCACTTTCAATTTGGAACTGTCTTGCCGGGAGATACATAGCCAGGAGAACCAGTCTGAAAACACGATGGACGTCAGCAGGATGTTCATCAGACGTGGAAGACCAAGGGGAGAGTGAGAAAAGATGAAAAGAAAACTATTACGGAGATAAAAAGGAAGACATCAAATGAGGTAAGAGGATGGGGCAAGGGGTCAGGAATGTTAGGTTATGGTAATGTCAGACTGAAAGGAACGGTGTACTGATGCTGATGGATTAGTTCTAAATGCATATATGTAAAGTATACATCTAATATTTCTTTATCAATATAACCTCAGGACCGTTTTCTATAAAAGAGTTCTGGTGTTACCAAGGATCTCTTTTCAAAAATTCTTGCAGCCCAAAGCTGCGCTGCTTTCAGTAACATGGAAAAGTAGACTCCTTTGGAATGAGAAGTTCTTCAACGAGACTGTACACGCAGTGATACAGCTCACCTAAAGTGAATTTTCACTCAGGGTGTAACCTCTTGCAGGCGGAGCCCGGTAACACCTATGGTTTATATATACAGACATATATAACAAATCTAATATGGCCATAGGTGGAGTGCACAAATGACCTTGTTATCTCGGCTGCAACAGAATGACCAATACCCCGCACCATGAAGAATATTTTGACATTAGTGATAGGCTCCACTGCAACATTCTCAGCTTATGGGAAGCCGATTTTGTGAAGTGCATTATATGGGGTATCCAGGTCAGTGTGGAAGACATGGAAATGGCGAACATTGAGCTGCAATGTTCTGAAAGCGAATAACTGAACATATGTAAGATTTTATGAGAGATATAGGTAGATACTGCACTTGAGTATTATCATACTGACCGGGTTACTGCTTCCCCATGTTTAGATGCTGCACAGGGCCGGATTTAGTGAGAGATGAAGAATGAGTATCTTAGTGAGGAGCGGACGGAGAGCTAGTTCAAGTGGAATCATCAGTGTAAGAATGATTTGGTTTAAGTAATGAGGATATATCATTTATGGAAGAAAGAAAGACAACAGGCAGAGTGAGCATGAGAAATCGTACGGTCAACGATTAACATGATGGACCGACTAGAAAATAAGATGTGTAACACTCTACAGAGACGAAGAAAAGCCAAAAGAAAGATGGTTATAAAGTATAAACTTCTGTCGCTCCTTGTCAAACAGAAAACGTCGAGAGCCACGAGAAACGATTTAAAGTCCCTTAGAGAGAACTTGGAGGCGAGTCAAGTAGGAGAGATCACCAATGGACCTTGTAGTGTATCGGTGTTGTGAAAGATGGTAGTGACATTCTACGTGTTTAGAAAAATGAGTGTTAGGAAAGCATTAATGTCTTTGGCGTTACGTAAGCCGTGTTTAGAAAAATGAGTGTTAGGAAAGCATTAATGTCTTTGGCGTTACGTAAGCCGAGAAGGTGAGAGGGATAATTTGAAGGATTAGATTGGTCGTCTTTATTAGGAGGGGCCTCATCAAGGTATACTTCCAAGAAGTGAAGTTCGGTCTTAAGGTAGAAAAGATGTGGGCGAACAAAGGGCTGAGCTGGCTCAGAGCCAAGCTCCCTTTGGCACGTGAAGGTGCTGCCCTCTTGTATAAGAGAAAGCACCAGGAGTAGCTCGAGTGAGGAGAATAGAGGAGAGGACATAGATCCAGTGAAGTGGACAGATAATATGTGAAAACATCGCAAGTACAGTTAAAGGAAAATAAGATACAGAAAAGTCCCGATCTCTCAGTATGAAAGTTAACTATAAGTTGGTCAGGTCGGTGAAGATAAAGGAAGGATCTTAAACTAAAGATGTACATTGTTAAAAACTGAACTCATCGGAAATCAAATCAACACAAATTCGTTATGGTGGTGTGCTTTTCTGAAGGAACAACAGCTCTGCAATGATTGCAGGCAGAAACGAAGGCAAAGTACGATTCATGAAAGAGGAAGATAAAGTAAGATTCAGGAGAGAGGAAGGCAAAGTAAGATTCAGGAGAGAGCAAGACAAAGCAAGATTCAGGAGAGAGCAAGACTTTAATGACATGATACAATCTGTTCCCGATGTGACCTGCATCAGAGTAACATCGATCAAACCACAACTGAGTGGAAAAGTTCCAACAGAAGAAAGAACACTGGACTCCATTCCAGCCGAGATATTCCACTCTAGGTCACTAATACAGCCGAAGACATCATCGCTGTCGGCACAACGTTGTTAGTACCAAGGAAAGTTAGTTTAATTTTGAGAAAGGATGACCCCCGAGGTCCGCCATAGTGCTGGAGATGATGTGCCTGAAGAATGAGTGGGGACAGTGAGGTCTTACTGAACGTGATAGAGATACGATTGTGACCGGAATACTCTGGAGGAAGAAATATAATGAGAAAAGTTTGAGCGTACAGTATTAAGAAGAGAGGTCAGATGTGCTGTAGAAGTGGTCGTGGTGGTTTCAGAACGTGTTGGATGTTTGGTGATTTGCTTCAGATCGTGGATGAAGGAAAACGAAAGGGATTCGACTCCCCCAAGATATAGCCAAACAGAACCTAACCATTCTGTGAGGTGTATATTGATATCCCGTGTGCTGTGTAGGAAGAGGGAAAGAAGTCGAAGAGCTGTAAGTAGCTGAAGGATGCGAGGAAAATACACGAAACATAAGCAAAATTAGAGAAGATAAGAAAGATAAACGAATCAGATCTACTTACGTCCAATTCAGATGTTCACTAATACATAAGTTACCTATTCAACAATAAGGTTGGGCTATAGCGAAAGGTTGGGTATAATACTGACTCCTAAGTCCTCACAAACACAATATCCCGCAGCGTACTTCTGTCGGACAAAACTCGTAAAGAAGTCTTCTTTGTGTCCCAACCTTCTCATTCTGCTGTTTCTCTGGTTAAGATTCATCAACCAAGTACCTGCGATTATGATCCTCCTCTCCCTAAAAACAAATGCTATTTCCATAGGACAACAAGTAAATTGTACGATATATATAAAGAGAAATATAAAGAAAACCTTTGACACAGTGTGGGGATGTGACCTCAAATACAAACTGATAAAGGTAGGCACACCAGAGATCGCAGAAAGATTGTTGTCTGCCTTATTAGACCAACACACAGCAGAAATTATCATCAACTTTGCAGCGTCGCCCAAATTCCCTCTACTAAGCGGGGTCCCCCAGGGCAGCGTCCTATCACCAGCTTACACAAGCTGACATTCTCCCACCAGCCGGTACCATGAGCATGGACGTCTATTCTGATGACGCTACTCATATAGCACTCTCGAACAACTCACTCGAAGGACATACCAGTTTAGTACAGTCAGAGGCAACGAGACTCAACATACTCGAAAAGGATTGGGAAAAATGACAAATTCACCGTAGCGGTGATAAAATAAATCCACTGATATATTCAAAGACAGTAACGACATAGCGAACAACAACTGACTCACTTCCTAAGCCCTCTCATACACAAGAGACTCCATACTTGCCCCTCTCTCCAAAACTCTTGCATTCACCTCCCTAAAAAGAAGAACCAGCAGAATTCTGGGTCACACAAAAGCATCAAGAGATTTGATGATACTATGAACAAGAGATCCGCACATGGAAAGCGGACCTGACCAAACTGCACAGATCTGGCACTTACCAGAGAACCAGAAATTATACCTGATCAGTCATGATAAACACCTGTCCTGACCTACCCACCTTTAGCAACGTTCTTCGTCTCCACATCACGCATGCTGAAGTTACAGAGGACACAAAATAAGACTTTACAAGTCGTCACAAATTAGAAATACTCCTACACTGGAAACGCCGTAGAACTGCACAAACGACTCAAGTTTAAAGCAGTCCATTCATACCTAAGAAAAGTTGCCCAAGTGATGCGGTAGAGACTTGAAAATAACGATGATACAAGCTACAAACAAATCCAACACCTCGAGGATAATACACACATGGAACATCCTTGGTTCCCTCGACGCTTCACAGCGCTCAGGGAGGCTGCAGTCATGCACCGACGAACACGATGAACAACATCCGGCTTAGTGAACCGCCTTTTAAAAACTCAAACGACACAACATGAATACACACAGACCTCCACTCAGGTCAGCCGCGGGTGCGTAGATAAGGAAACAAAAACACGCTTCCAGAAAATCACCAACATGCATCATGAAACTTTACGCCATACACCTGTATACACTTCAGCCCTTCCTCCCGTATGTTCTACCTCTTTTTTTCTTCTCCTCAAACCAAGCTATTAAAAAAAATGCAGCAGACGAACTTTGGATTATCCAGGCCTCTTTGTGAGTCCATGCAATCATCACTGTGTGCTCACAAACTCAGGTAACGTAAAGGTGGGGAGAGAGAGAGAGAGAGAGAGAGAGAGAGAGAGAGAGAGAGAGAGAGAGAGAGAGAGAGAGAGAGAGAGAGAGAGAGAGAGAGAGAGTGACGGGCGTTTCCAGTAGAGTTGATGACATGGCAGTTTACGCCTCCGTAGATGTAGTAGGATGCCTCGTGTTAACACGTTTACCAAGCCTGTCAGTCATACCGTCAACCACACGCTGCAGGCAGACTCATGGGAAACGCACGGATGAAAGAAACATTGTTAACGCTTTCTGGATGTTAGAGGATTATGTAAAATGTCGTGACGGGTTAATGGCGTTGGTTCTACATATTCTGACTGCTCGAATAACTCGCATTATCCATCACAACGACCAGCACGAGCTACAGAAGCTGTATTGACTGCTGGTTTCAGCTGTACTGAACGTAAACATGAGCTACGATCACTTCTGCCGTAAGCTGTCCCAAGCGTCGTCATAATACAACGTCTGGAGGGCCTTACCGGAATGAAGTGTGCTGCTGCTGTATGGATGACCAGTGTATGATGAAGACTGTAGCAACGTGACACGTGAGGAGGTCTGGGTGACCCGGGTTGACCTTCATGAATGCTCTGAGAATGACCCAGCAGTGGAGGGTGATCCGGTCTGAATTATGACATGAGCATTTTTTTTTCTTTGTGTGTGTGTGTGTGTGTGTGTGTGGGGGGGTTGACCACGAATGACATATGGGAGTTACTTGAAGTGACCTGTGGAGATGTACTAACCTGACTAGTTATTTACTGGCCGACAGAGATAACTCGAGGGAACGACCTACGATGACCAGTAAGGTCAACCAATAGGAAGTCGGGATGATCGTGCAAGATGCATCTTGGACTGATTAAGTGACACGTCAAATATCCTATAAACTAGTATGACCCGTGTAAGTGACCAGGTGACCTGTGCTGACCCTTGAATGACTAACGTTGCCTCAGGTGAACATGACCAGGACCGACCACAAGGAGCTACCTCCACTATTCTCTGGGTATGACGTGCACTGGGCGTGGCCTGGCTCTTACCGATAACACACATCATTTTCCATACCTTATATCAACTGACAAAATCGGCAGCCCACTTGAGAAGGGATGTAGTAACTTGTCACAGTGGTAACAGTTATTAGGGACAAGTAAATGATCCACATCGTGGCCATCTGTTGACAGACATTCCTACGATATTCACATCAGATGTCATCGAGGTGTTACCCTTCCATACTTGGGAGAATGGCTTCTGGTGACCTTATTCTAATGAGGATGAATCAGTTCCATCATCTTCACATATCAAGTAACAGTTGGATTCCTAATGTCTGGTGTTAACAACTTTCATGATGAGGTTCCTCACTCAGGATTTTACGTTGGAAAACAGACAAGATTCAGGACACGCAGGGATCGTGGACGATGAAAGATGGTGGTGAAGTTGCGATAGAATACGGTGAACAAATTGATTTTGCGTTCCCTATGTCTGTTAATAACATGTTAGAGTAAAAAAAAAAAGGGAGTCTAGCAGATGAACTAAAACCTTTTTCGTGATAATGTCTGACGATGATATCGTAGGAAATAGCATTCGTATACACAACGACTGCTGCCGATGTGTTCTGATGTGTACTCGTCTGTGCTTCTTAAGGTGTTATCTTTTGTCACTGTTATCAAAAACTTTATACAATTTCATTATCATGTATTAGTGTATAATCACAATTCGTATCCAACACAAAGCAGTACAAATCTTAAGATTACAAATTTCTACATATGCGCCTTTTACATACGACTGATCAGTCAAACTGACACCTAGCGCAAGGGGAAAGAATTTTTGTAACGTATTGCATCTCTCCTGTAAGCTATAGAGGGACTTCATATGCACTTGACGAAAGTTAAGAGGACTTCATATGCACCTGAGGAAAGTTAAGGAGTTCCTTGGCTCCGGGAGAACTTGCATGACCACTTTTTATTGTCTCATAAAAATACAAGCCGGCAAGAGCTGAATTATTCATGTTCGTCTGTTTCTTTTACAACCAACGTTGGTTTTATGCATTTAAAGTTAGCTATTGCTTTTCCTGCTGATGCTGCATCTGCATTCCCAACCTTCCTGCCTTTATCTTACTAAGTATGACTGCTATCCAGTACTTATCTCCAACAACTTTAAATTCTCCCGGCAGCATTGTAATGAAGCAGCCAAGAAACCATATAGGATGATAGAGCTTATTAACAAAAATTCTACATACAAGAGGAAGGCTGTAGTATTGCCATACAATTTAAGTCTAGTTGGATCCACCTCGAATATGCAGCTCTGTTCTCGGCCCCACCTAATCAAGGATATTCTTAGAACAGGAAGAGTGCGGCGAAGAAAAACTAAATTGATTACTTCCTCACGTAACAGTCCATATGAGAATAACATAAGAAATTGAAATTTATTCTCTCCAAGCAAGAGGCGGTTTCGAGGAAAGTTTATAGAAGTATCATATAGCTAAAGCGTTCAACAAAGTCGATATAGAAAACTTATAAGTAAATAATACTTTGAATAACATTATCGACGCATATGATATGCTTCCAGAACATGCTCTTCTGACCCGCACAGTATGTTCAAAATTAGGCTTGAGTATGACTTGTCCCTCCAGTATTGAGTCTATATTTTCACTAATCATTATAACGTTGTGGTGTATCATGATACTTTCTCAGTCACTGATCTCACCTTGGCCATGCTGCAGTAACGTATCAACACTGATTCATCTGTATAGTCTGTTTTAAGGCAACAAGGAGGCATCACTGTATAATCCTTCCACATCAAGAACAACACAGATGTGAGTTGTGAGGCTGGAGATCAAAGTTTATCTTCATTATTACCTTTATATTAAAAAAAAAACACGAATTGATGCATGTCCGGTGATGCAGGACGTATTCATATTCACTCATTTCTGACTTCTTTAAGAATTTTCTTCTTACATATCAACTTTATAATGTATTTTTTCTGTTTACAGTACTTCTTGTTGCCGGATGAAGGAAACATCTTCTTTGCTGTCCTATTTTTCTGTTGATTTCTTAACAGTAGCGAATCTGTGTTCAACTTTCAGTATGTTAAAATCAGGCCACGTCGCTTGGACCTTAGGATGTGTGTGGTCTGTGTATCTGTGTTACTCTATGTATCTCTGACTATCACTGTTTTTCATGACATTTAGTGTTTGTTTAGCTTATTGTCAAGAAATGCTGCCGTAAACAAAGGCTTTCATCTGAGTTCTCCCGACTATCAGTAGTTCATGAGTTCAATAGATCAAGATATCAAACAATTGTAGTGAGTAATGAATGATGTGAAACTCTGGAGATCTTGTTCACTGAATACAATCATATAAAGGGTGACGAAAAATAAGACAAAGAATGGGGAAGAAGAGAAAGAGGATGAAGAGAAAGAAAAAGCAGTAACTAGATATAAAAGATAACTATGGATAGTGATAGCACATAAAGTCGACTACGGAATCAGCAAATTTATAACCAAGACTACAACCACAACAACACTAGCATGAATGACAACACAGACTATACCATGAATAACGTAAACAATCGAACTCTAACGAGAGTAAATGATTCTTATTTGTCCTTTCTACCACACCATGATTGGATGGTGGAATGAAGCCACGTTGAGTCAGACAGGACCATCCTGGAAGTGGAATGTTTTCAAATAATGGCATATTCAAAGCTGTCGCGATTGTTTTTTCTATAGATTTATCATGTATACGTACACAACCTGATGAAATCATCTGCTATAACTATCGGTGTGTGTGTGGTCAACGAGTTGTCAATGGACTGAGCCAATGTATGTAAAGTGAATGAAGGAAATCATGGAAAGATCTGTGAGGCCAAGTTGTGGATAGTGGCCTGTGATCTCGGATGTAAGCAAATGCAGCCTTGTTCTTGTCTTTTCCTGGCGTTACCTCGCTAACGCGAGAAAGAACACACACATACACACACACATACACAAAGACATATATATATATATATATATATATACATATATATATATATATATATATATATATATATATATATATATATACATATATATATATATATATATATATATATATATATATATATGTATATATATATATATATATATATATATATATATATGGGAGCGGAGGGCTGGAAATCCTCCCCTCTCTTTCTTTTTTTTTTTTAATTTTCCAAAAGAAGGAATAGAGAAGGGGGCCACGTGAGAATATTCCCTCAAAGGCCCAGTCCTCTGTTCTTAACGCTACCTCGCTATCGCGGGAAATGGCGAATAGTATGAAAAAAAAAATATATATATATATATATATATATATATATATATATATATATATATATATATATATATATATATATATATATATATATATTATATTTTATTTATTTATTTTGCTTTGTCGCTGTCTCCCGCGTTTGCAAGGTAGCGCAAGGAAACACACGAAAGAAATGGCCCAACCCACCCCCATACACATGTATATACATACACGTCCACACACGCAAATATACATACCTATACATACACGTCCACACACGCAAATATACATACCTATACATCTCAATGTACACATATATATACACACACAGACTTATACCTATATACACATGTACATAATTCATACTGTCTGCCTTTATTTATTCCCATCGCCACCTCGCCACACATGGAATAACATCCCCCTCCCCCCTCATGTGTGCGAGGTAGCGCTAGGAAAAGACAACAAAGGCCCCATTCGTTCACACTCAGTCACTAGCTGTCATGTAATAATGCCCGAAACCACAGCTCCCTTTCCACATCCAGGCCCCACAGTACTTTCCATGGTTTACCCCAGACGCTTCACATGCCCTGGTTCAATCCACTGACAGCACGTCGACCCCGGTATACCACATCGATCCATTTCACTCTATTCCTTGCACGCCTTTCACCCTCCTGCATGTTCAGGCCCCGATCACTCAAAATCTTTTTCACTCCATCTTTCCACCTCCAATTTGGTCTCCCACTTCTCCTCATTCCCTCCACCTTTGACACATATATCCTCTTGGTCAATCTTTCCTCACTCATTCTCTCCATGTGCCCAAACCATTTCAAAACACCCTCTTCTGCTCTCTCAACCACGCTCTTTTTATTTCCACACATCTCTCTTACCCTTACATTATTTACTCGATCAAACCACCTCACACCACATATTGTCCTCAAACATCTCATTTCCAGCACATCCACCCTCCTGCGCACAACTCTATCCATAGCCCACGCCTCGCAACCATACAACACTGTTGGAACCACTATTCCTTCAAACATACCCATTTTTGCTTTCCGAGATAATGTTCTCGACTTCCAAACATTCTTCAAGGCTCCCAAAATTTTCGCCCCCTTCCCCACACTATGATTCACTTCCGCTTCCATGGTTCCATCCGCTGCCAGATCCACTCCCACATATCTAAAACACTTTACTTCCTCCAGTTTCTCTCCATTCAAACCTCCCAATTGACTTGACCCTCAACCCTACTGTACCTAATAACCTTGCTCTTATTCACATTTGCTCTTAACTTTCTTCTTTCACACACTTTACCCAACTCAGTCACTAGCTTCTGCAGTTTCTCACATGAATCAGCCACCAGCGCTGTATCATCAACGAACAACAACTGACTCACTTCCCAAGCTCTCTCATCCACAACAGACTGCATACTTGCCCCTCTTTCCAAAACTCTTGCATTCACCTCCCTAACAACCCCATCCATAAACAAATTAAACAACCATGGAGACATCACACACCCCTGTCGCAAACCTACATTCACTGAGAACCAATCACTTTTCTCTCTTCCTACACGTACACATGCCTTACATCCTCGATAAAAACTTTTCACTGCTTCTAACAACTTGCCTTTGTTCGTATATATATATATATATATATATATATATATATATATATATATATATATATATATATATTTACGAACAAAGTGAATAGGAACGTGCACCTTCATAGAACATACAAACCTCCAACAGCCAGGATCGAACCCGAGACCCCTGTCGAACAGGCAGGAATGCTACCGCTAGGCTATGGGCCCACACCCTAGCGGTAGCATTCCCGCCTGTTCGACAGGGGTCCCGGGTTCGATCATGGCTGTTGGAGGTTTGCATGACATATATATATATATATATATATATATATATATATATATATATATATATATATATATATATGTTGGGGTGAAGAGGGTGGTGAGAGTAAGTGAGCTTGGGAAGGAGACTTGTGTGAGAAAGTATCAGGAGAGACTGAGTACAGAATGGAAAAAGGTGAGAACAATTGAAGTAAGGGGAGTGGGGGAGGAATGGGATGTATTTAGGGAATCAGTGATGGATTGCGCAAAAGATGCTTGTGGCATGAGAAGAGTGGGAGGTAGGTTGATTAGAAAGGGTAGTGAGTGGTGGGATGAAGAAGTAAGATTATTAGTGAAAGAGAAGAGAGAGGCATTTGGACGATTTTTGCAGGGGAAAAATGCAATTCAGTGGGAGATGTATAAAAGAAAGAGACAGGAGGTCAAGAGAAAGGTGCAAGAAGTGAAAAAGAGGGCAAATGAGAGTTGGGGTGAGAGAGTATCATTAAATTTTAGGAGAATAAAAAGATGTTAAGGAAGGAGGTAAATAAAGTGCGTAAGACAAGGGAGCAAATGGGAACTTCAGTGAAGGGCGCAAATGGGGAGGTGATAACAAGTAGTGGTGATGTGAGAAGGAGATGGAGTGAGTATTTTGAAGGTTTGTTGAATGTGTTTGATGATAGAGTGGCAGATATAGGGTGTTTTGGTCGAAGTGGTGTGCAAAGTGAGAGGGTTAGGGAAAATGATTTGGTAAACAGAGAAGAGGTAGTAAAAGCTTTGCGGAAGATGAAAGCCGGCAAGGCAGCAGGTTTGGATGGTATTGCAGTGGAATTTATAGAAAAAGGGGGTGACTGTATTATTGACTGGTTGGTAAGGTTATTTAATGTATGTATGACTCATGGTGAGGTGCCTGAGGATTGGCGGAATGCGTGCATAGTGCCATTGTACAAAGGCAAAGGGGATAAGAGTGAGTGCTTAAATTACAGAGGTAAAAGTTTGTTGAGTATTCCTGGTAAATTATATGAGAGGGTATTGATTGAGAGGGTGAAGGCATGTACAGAGCATCAGATTGGGGAAAAGCAGTGTGGTTTCAGAAGTGGTAGAGGATGTGTGGATCAGGTGTTTGCTTTGAAGAATGTATGTGAGAAATACTTAGAAAAGCAGATGGATTTGTATGTAGCATTTATGGATCTGGAGAAGGCATATGATAGAGTTGATAGAGATGCTCTGTGGAAGGTATTAAGAATATATGGTGTGGGAGGCAAGTTGTTAGAAGCAGTGAAAAGTTTTTATCGAGGATGTAATTCATGTGTACGTGTAGGAAGAGAGAAAAGTGATTGGTTCTCAGTGAATGTAGGTTTGCGGCAGGGGTGTGTGATGTCTCCATGGTTGTTTAATTTGTTTATGGATGGGGTTGTTAGGGAGGTGAATGCAAGAGTTTTGGAAAGAGGGGCAAGGATGAAGTCTGTTGGGGATGAGAGAGCTTGGGAAGTGAGTCAGTTGTTGTTCGCTGATGATACAGCGCTGGTGGCTGATTCATGTGAGAAACTGCAGAAGCTGGTGACTGAATTGGGTAAAGTGTGTGAAAGAAGAAAGTTAAGAGTAAATGTGAATAAGAGCAAGGTTATTAGGTACAGTAGGGTTGAGGGTCAAGTCAATTGGGAGGTAAGTTTGAATGGAGAAAAACTGGAGGAAGTAAAGTGTTTTAGATATCTGGGATTGGATCTGGCAGCGGATGGAACCATGGAAGCGGAAGTGGATCATAGGGTGGGGGAGGGGGCGAAAATTCTGGAAGCCTTGAAGAATGTGTGGAAGTCGAGAACATTATCTCGGAAAGCAAAAATGGGTATGTTTGAAGGAATAGTGGTTCCAACAATGTTGTATGGTTGCGAGGCGTGGGCTATGGATAGAGTTGTACGCAGGAGGATGGATGTGCTGGAAATGAGATGTTTGAGGACAATGTGTGGTGTGAGGTGGTTTGATCGAGTAAGTAACGTAAGGGTAAGAGAGATGTGTGGAAATAAAAAGAGCGTGGTTGAGAGAGCAGAAGAGGGTGTTTTGAAATGGTTTGGGCACATGGAGAGAATGAGTGAGGAAAGATTGACCAAGAGGATATATGTGTCGGAGGTGGAGGGAACGAGAAGAAGTGGGAGACCAAATTGGAGGTGGAAAGATGGAGTGAAAAAGATTTTGTGTGATCGGGGCCTGAACATGCAGGAGGGTGAAAGGAGGGCAAGGAATAGAGTGAATTGGATCGATGTGGTATACCAGGGTTGACGTGCTGTCAGTGGATTGAATCAGGGCATGTGAAGCGTCTGGGGTAAACCATGGAAAGCTGTGTAGGTATGTATATTTGCGTGTGTGGACGTATGTATATACATGTGTATGGGGATGGGTTGGGCCATTTCTTTCGTCTGTTTCCTTGCGCTACCTCGCAAACGCGGGAGACAGCGACAAAAAAAGAAAAAAAAAATATATACATGTATGATATATATATATATATATATATATATATATATATATATATATATATGGTTTGCCATTTTTGGTTCTGCAAATCCACTCTTCAATGATTTGCAGGTTAATTGTCGGTTGTCTGTCCTGAATATGAAGAGCTTCAATGATCCGAAGCCTCGCTGTGTCGCAAAAATGCTCGAGCATTTTCGGTGAAATTGCCAGGTGTTGTCGTCCTAAACTGGTCCAATGGTAGTATTCTGTGTACAACGTACATGCAGTTCCTATATATCATCAGGAATATTGAAGTATCCTTCATGATGATATGTGATGTTATATATTACAAAGGTGCTCCAAAGGTGATTCTGGTTGCAGCTGAGGTTAATGGCAATGAGGAAATTCATGATCTTGTAGCTCATTACAAATCTGAGCTGGTCGACTGGTTGTACAGTGCACTTAGTAATAATGCTGTCTAGTAATATTTTGTGTGTTTTATGAGGTGAAGACATTTAGTTGCAACAAAATATCGAGGTGTTTTTCCTGGAAGACCATATGTAGTACTGGAAGATTTATGATGCTGTACAGGAGGAAGCGAATCTTTTTATCTACTCCTGTGTCAGAATCTGATGTCCTACGATCTCGTATTACCGTTATGGATCCTTTGATTGACTTCTTGAATGCAGAAAATTGTAGGAAAGTGATGGTTTTCAGGTTTCAGGGCTCTTGAGACAATATGGGGTTGAAGGAACTCGCTTAGTTCCCGACCATCTTCAAGTGGTAAATCTAGTAGAAGGTGCCACTCACACAACAAGAACGACGATCAAACTTGGTCCGTAACCAAGAGAAAAGGACGAGTAAAGGTTTTGATTATTATCATTGATTATTACCCTCTCACTCTCGCACCAACGATGGGTCGCTCTCTACAATGTGTAATCTGTAGGAAGATGTAGCTGTGAATCAAGGCGTCAGATTAGTAAAAATATGAATCATCACTTGCAGTAAAAACGTCATCCACATTCCTATCAAGGAGGCAGCAGAACGCAGGCTGACCCGAACAGACGTCGTAAAATGGCGACAGGACCAGAGGAGATGTGAATACAAATGAAGACGGCGGATGGGACAACCTCTGCAAAATTTGGAAGCAGGACGTGTGAACAGCTCACGTGTGAGAATATTACTGACGTTAATCATCCCCTCCTGCTCAGGGAAGGATAACTACAGATGCCTGGGCAATATGGACAGTAATATGAGACAAGAAAAAAAACACTCGATGAGGAACAAGTGGACGATCGTGACGTTGTGGTTAACCTTTAGCCTCAACTACAGGTCAGTGGACCATCTGGCAGACTTTAGTGCTCTTGACATAAACTGTTCCACGTTTTGAAAATCTGGTCAACTAAATCCCCAGCTGCTGAACGTAAGAGTATTGTTGTTTATGACAAGGACAACATCATGATGATCACTGGTGTTCAAATTTCTCGTTCACTTTTCACTGAATCATTCTTATAGAGGCAATCAATATGACACCTCAATCTTGGTTAGGGTCTTTGTATATTAAACCTTGTGGAGGTCATCCAAGTTATGGAACCAGGAAAAAAAAAAACAAGCCAGCGTGACATGCGATTACTATCAACATACATCCTCCAGATTATCAGATTATTCTCTCTCTCTTCTTCAACTTTGCTGCTATTAGTATCCATTACTGACATCACACCCATATGAATTTTCGGCAACGCCCCAAAGACTTATGTTGGTCCGTTAGGCACCAGGCATTATTGACCCGTCTGCTTTGCCTAATGACATGGGTGAAAAAAAAAAAAAAACTGTAAGCCACGTCGAGGCAGCGTCGACAGCAGCCTCTCCTCTGGTCGACAGTCCGGCTGTCCCTCCAAGTTACCTCCCGCAGGACCTCGTTACCGACCCGGACAATGGGCCAGGCTCCTGACAGGGGAACATCAAGAAGTCTGTGGGAGAAACATTTCAAGAACGTCTCCAACTTAAATAATAGAAAGTCTCCTGCAACGAAACAAAATTCCGAGTCCTCATCCGAGTAAATCCATAAAGACGAGCAAGGCCGTAGGGAAACACATTGGAAAATGGAGATTCTTTTTCTTTTGTAGAAATTACCACACAACAATGAGAGACAAGAAAAACTCTATTTCGGAAGATGTTACTGAGTCAACATAGTGTTGCTGCTGTGTTCTGTGCGACGGAGAATAAATCATATATAAATATACCTCGAAACCAGAGTTCCCTGTCCATTGCCAAGCCTCACAGACCTTTCCGTGGTGTTGCCCGACCACTTTATATGCCTTGGTTCAGCCCGCTGACAGAATTGTTGCTCCCTGTATACTGTACTGCTCCGATCTCTTCTGTTTCATGCGCGCCTCACACCCTTGTATGTTCAGGCCTCGGTCACTGAAACAGTCTTCCACTCCAACGTCCATCTCATCCTGGGTGTACGTCTTAACCTCATTGCCTCAACCTTTGATACATATACCCTCATAGTCAGCCTCTCCTCACTCATCATCAATATATGTCCTAGCCATTTTAGTCCATCCATTTCAGCTCTCTCAAACATAATAGAGCAACAAAGATTCTAAAAGTGAGAACAATTTTGAAATTATCTTTTTTTTTATTAGGATCCAGATGCTCAAATAAACACAGCACAATCAATACAAAGAAGCCTTCCAGGCCTCTTTGCCTGGAAAAAGTAAATGAAAACTTTCATAATGCAAGAGTGGTGGAGGAATGGGATAAAGTGAGATACTAGACGGTGAATGTAGTCAGTATACTGAAGTTTCACAAGTTGTGCGATGGCAGCAAATGTTCAAGATATGAGGCCTCACAAGTGTAGAACTCCCCCATGATATAAAAAGTAAACACACACACACACACACACACACACACACACACACACACACACACACACACACATGTAACTCACTATCCTGGATGAATAACGGAAGAAAAAAGATCTTTTTTACGACAAGAAAACTGTGACACATTTGGAAAGATAGAGAGAGCAAGTTGACAGTCACCTCGAGCATTAAGTTGTCTGAGGCTCTTCCACCACACTAAACAAACGGGTGAACGAAAGCGACATTCCAGATGAGGTGGTGGCCTCATGTAAGATCTTACAGTTCGCGGCTCATGCAGATTTAAGAGATGGAGTCGTAAATGGTCAGGACTGTAACAATGCGAAAGAAAATCTTAAGAGACTAGCAGAATGGTCTGACAAGTGGCAAATGATGTTCAGTGCAGACTAATGTAAAGATAAACTCATTGAGATAATATAACGCAATATAACTATCGTATATGTGGACACCCGCCAACTAAAAGTAAATGAGAGAAGGATATTGGAGTTATGGTTAATGACAATCTGAAGTATACTAAACAGTGTGCAAGTAAAAAAGATTTTGTATCAAGGAAGATCAAAACACCAGAAGCAACTTTGACCATTTCTCACGCTCATGTAAGACCACTCCCTGAATATGCAGTCCAATCCTAGTCCCTAAAGTACAAAAAAGATGAGTACAAACGTGATCATGTACAAGGACGGCTAACAAAACCGATTCCATCTATCAAAAACTGGCGAAGAAAGATTACATCTCTATTCTTTTTCTCTCTAAAAGAAATATCGTAGACTTAATGTAGACCTATTGAAAGTTTTCAAAAAACGTTTCCTATAGTTCTGACAACCAAATCACAAAAATCTGCTTGAAATGCAAGAAAACACAGTTAACAGAACAAATGGAATAAATGTTAAAGCTACAGGATGTAATACTGACTCGGAAAAAGTTTCTTTGCACAGAGATGCGTTGAACACTGGAATAAGTTGCCGTCAAGCGTTGTAAATACCAAGACAACAGAGACTTGAAAAAAATCTGGATAAACAAATTCTTCATCAGGTCTGGTACCTACTAAGTGGATCGAACACAGTGAGCATTTAAAGTAAGATTTCACAATTCATTCCCATTCATTCTATCCTGTCAAATTCCATGAGGCTTATTTCACCAATGCATGGACCTTCCTCTATTTTTTCCTCTTTTCATCCCCCAGGTAGCTATTACCAGAGGGTAAAAAGAAAGTCTTCTGACTCTTCTGTACTTATTCCGTCTACTTAGTATTGGAACAGATAATTTAGATTTAATTCTGAAACCATCCAATTATTATAGGAACAGACAGAATTAGACTCAAGTCCGAAACAGATTATGCAGATGAGCCAACTGGCACTCTGTCGTCTCTCCATCCCACGTCTTCCAAATATTTCCATGTTAAGTACTGTACAGAAGCAGGTTTTACATATGATTACTGAAGATCAGACATATGAAATAAATTTTAGCCTTACAATTTTGCGGCACCAGCAAGGAAAAGTCAATATCTAATTTTTCTTTTTTCAATACTCCAACCTAAAGACAATATCAACAAAAGAGTGAATTCCACAAGTGATTAGATTAACTGAGTGAAAATATGGAATATACGTGAGGCTCGGTTCAGTGTGTGAGTACGACATGTACGAGGAAAGTGATCTGATGTAGCGGCAGGATCAGGTCACTTCCAGAAGACTGTCAATACTTCCATGTTTTACATCTTAATATTTTGGGTTCTACCGTGTAGAGAAGTGGGTGGCAATGTAGATATCATCCAAGAGTGAAAGCAACACGGGAAAAGTTCACTGTTGAAGGGAAAATGCACGAGGAAGAAGCCGTCTTGAATGTTAAGGAACAATATAAGTGTATTGCCTGCATGGTAGCAATGAGGGTAGGAATATGATGGAGTGGGTCAGAGTGCCTCCGCCACTTCACTCCTGCTGATGGTAACATTCCAAGAGGGAGATAAAGAGTTATTTATGAGTTGATTAAGGTGGTAAAAGAATCAATAAAAATATCATGTAAAAATGTCTATGGAAGTAACTTCCATTTGAGAGAAATGCAGGAAACAGCAGACATTGATGCAAAACGAAAACTTGGATATAAATATACCGAACTGTACTCGTTACTCTATGTTTGGCCTCTCACTGAAAATGTTGCGAGCGTTCATGGGTGTACATCAATAATTTGGGCTTATTTCTGTTACAAAATCTCTGCTGGAAAGTTTCAGCTGAGCGAGTTCCTGATGATTCAACAGTCATAGGAAAGTTAGACTAACCTGCAAGATCACTGAAGACTATCACTGTTGTGAATAACGGATTTACGAGATTTAAGGATAAAAGAGAACAGATAGACAGTAATACTGCAGGTAACAGTAATATATCCTCGGTACAACCAGTTTGCACACAAATATATTGCCACAAATCACCTTCACCGCTCGTTAAACATTTCCTCTATATCAAGGAAAATTGCTTAGTCTCTATCATTCAATAAGCATACTATATATTCCGTCTGCGTCGAGGGTTGGACGATACAGACTGTGAAAGAGGGAAAACGATCAGGGGTAGATGGGTCACAGGTGCGACAAGGTAATAATCCAGCTGTCACTTCTAGTGCAGTCTACCGTGGGATTACCAGGACGTTTTGATAGTCCAGCTGATAAATGTTCCACCCTCAAGGATTTTCGTAACAACAGGAAACCGAAATATAAATCAACTCGGGTAAAAGTTACCTTAGAGGAGCGACTGCGATAATTACCAGCGTATTTACAGAGACTGACATGATGATATTCTAATGTGCGTCCGTTAGTGGCAAAGTGTCATGCATCAACGGGAAATATCTCTGTATTTCTTGTTACCACAAGTTACCCAAGAGTACTTCGCTGTCCTCTGCCTTGCTGTCCAGTAAAGTAAGGCGTCAAAAAAAAAAAAGCTATCGATTGATATCTAATATTAACGGCCTTGTTCTTGTCAAAGAATGTGTACATTAATAAATACTTAAATCTGATATATTTTCCTTTTATGGATCTCTACCGCGGTTTCAAACTTGTCGTAAAGGTCGATTATCTTTGATACTGTCTTATATCATCAGTTGGTTCTATAAGAACAATCTAAAGATATCCAGTAGAGTAGAACTATTGTAGAACAGTTCTTGTAACCATAAAGGCGATTTAGACATCAGAAAATCTTCCAAGATCATACAGATTATTGCTGAACATCTAGATAGTTCTCATCAATTCTTCCATTATGGAAGTAAGACTAATTCTATCGTCACATTCCAAACATATCACTATGGTAAATATCTTTTTAGAACTAATCCACACAATACAAAATATCTAAATGAATTTTTTCCAGAAAAAGGAGGTGGTGGTTGGGAGACGGACGCGGAGCCAGACAAGGCCGGAGTTTGGAGGCTCAGCGTCCTCGGGGCGTACCACAGGTGCGACACAATCTACACCACCATCGGGAGCGGCAGGCTCTCCCACGCCGAGAACAGCCCCCTCTCCCATATTAGTGGAGCCTCCCCACCGGAGTTAGCACGCACGCTAGCTGCTTGTTGTCCCCACCACTAGCCAGACTATGCAAGCTGCTGCATCCCCTGACTACTTTGTGGCCGTTGGCAACTCAAGGGTGGGCCCTTTTTATAACTGTTTCTTTCCCTACACCTCGAAGCTTTGGAACTCTCTATCTTCTCATGTCTTTCCCAATAACTATGACCTGACACGTCTTATAAGACAGGTTTTTCATTTCATCCAACACTCGTAAATACTTTCCCTTGTCTGCTCTTGATCCCTTTCGTTGCCATCTTTATACACGAATTAAAGACCAGATTTGATGTGGACTTCTGTCCTCCAATGTAAAGAAAAGAAAAAAGTTTGCAATTTCCTGAACAGGCGAGGTAGCGTTCAGATCAGATGAATGAGTCTTAGAGGATAAAACATCCCTATTCCATGGGTAATCAATAGTGTTTCTGCATCTAGCCATGAAAAGAATAAAGAAGAGAGACGAGAGTTTTAGGATTATCTGAGTGAGTGCGTCGGCAGTTCTGAAGCGAGAGACTGCTTATTACTGGTAGGTGAAGTGAATGCTAATATAGATAATGTTGCAGTTGAGGGTATCATAGGGGGGGTACGGAGTGTACACTGAGACGAATAGAAAGGGTGAACAATTTGTGGAGTTGTGTGCTGAAAAAGGAATGGTGACTGGGAATACCTAGCCACGAGAGAGAGAGAGAGAGAGAGAGAGAGAGAGAGAGAGAGAGAGAGAGAGAGAGAGAGAGAGAGAGAGAGAGAGAGAGAGGTAAACGTGGAATGATAAGAATGGTCAGTGGACATTACTGGATTACGGACTAAACGAGAGGCGTGTAAAAGAGACTGTTGGCTATGAATGTACTGAGAGGGGAAGATGGTGGGATGTCTGATCAGTATTTGGTGTTAGTGTAGGCGAGGGTGAAGATTTGTAGAGGTTTCGGAAAAAGAGGAATTGATATGGGTGAGAAGAGGATGGTGAGAGTACGTGAGCTTGGAAAATCGGCATCTGTAAAGAAATATAGAGAGAATAAGCGTAGAATGGCAAAAGGGTAAACGAGGCTAGGGAATAAGTGAGGAATGGAAGGTATTTAGTGGAATTATTGCTGGCACGTGCGAAAGAAGTGATTGATATGCAGAAGGTGGACAAGTGAGAAAGAGTGGTGAGTGGTGAGACGACGAAGTTGTTAGTGAGAGAAAGGAGATGCGTTTGGGCAGTACTCATAGCAATGAGTAAAAATTTCTCCTTTCTTCTGTTGTGTGTTATCACCTTGCTAGCTTAAATTAGATTAACGTGTGATCAATCTTTTTTTTGCCTATTCGGACTGTAATGTTTTTGTCATTCCCTGCACTGAAAATATGATGGCTCATTGAGACTGCTTCTAAGTTGACGACCATTTCTGTATCTTCAGATATTAGATTCTTAAAAGCTAGGATGTTCTGAGGCCTTATCACGTATGCATATAAAAAAACAAATGATGAATTGTGAAAGGAGGAACGAACAAAATAGTATTTGTAGGTAAAGAAATCCAACGTCTTGAAAAAGAAAAAAAATTGTCGCCCAATTTATATTTCGACACCAAGCGAGATATCCCTGTGAGGCAGGAGCCTTCTTCAGAAACAAGGTTTTTCCTTAACTTCATATATCATAATGCTTCCATAAACGATCCGTATCAAAGACTCCACTAACTAGAGTTGCCTCACTACCACAAAAGAGAACAATGTTGTCTTGCATGAGAGAGTCATGTCATAACTTTATGGCCGACACTTGGACATCAACCGACTAACAAAACCCCAACACGCAAGTGTCAATCCAATTACCTCACTTACCAGGCCTCGATCTCGTTCGTCCACTATCTAGTCACCAATGCATTAGCAACGAAGCCACACAACAGCAGTGATACATGTCCGTCCAATTATCAGCAACTATGACGATTTGCGGCAGTGAAACTGACCAACTGTGAGGGCCTTCCACTTTGAGGATTATGGAGAGTAAGGTTCAACGATTGTGAAGGTCATGGATTGTGAGAGTGAGCGATTGTGATTGTCTTTGAGAATTAGGGTCAGTCACTGAGCATCAGTAACTATGAGGTTAATGAATGTGTGGGTCAACGACGGTGAGAGTCAGCGACTGTGATAGTAACTATGAGGGTTAGCGACTGTATGGGTCTATAACTGTATGAGTCAGCGATTGCGAAGGCAGAGTGGTGCTGAGGAAGCATCTTAGATATAACTTTTCGATCTAAAAGGTTCTCGCTCTGAGAGAGTAAAGGTGAAATGTTACGAGAAACACACACACACACACACACACACACACACACACACACACATACATTAAGAGAGATGCATAATAGGAAAAATGCACCAGATATAGCTGAAGCTGAAAAGTTAGAGCTATACCAAACAGGTAAGATCGTACCTCCTCTGTGTAAAGGGATACAAGTTAGCGAGGGGAGAAAGGGATGGTAAAGGAAGGAGAGGAACGTCTCTTATAAAATGTAAGAGACAACTTTAAGTGTCGGGAGATACTGGTAGAGGATGCATTCAAACAATATATAATGGGAAGAATAAGTGCAGGGAGGAAGTTTACAGTAGTGTTGATAATATGTATATAATCCTTCAAAGACTTTTAATGAACCAGGGCAAATATACATGGATAGTAATGACGGAACTTGCATGAGAATACAAGATATAGTACAACATGTACTTCTCAACGGTGGCAGAACATTAATAATGAAGGCTTTCAATCAGAGACTATCTGGAACACTTTGGATTCCCACAGAAACAGAGAATCATGGACACAAGTTCTTACAGAATATGATGGAAAGTATTCTATACAAACACGTCATTGAGCGCACTAGGATCAGACGGAAATTAACGCACTTGCATTACACCTTCCCACGTTGTGGTGAGGATATTGTTAATATCATAAATGGCATACCAACTAAACCAAGTCAAGACGTAAAGTTGGGGTTTGAATGTATTACAGGAGGACATAAAATGAACGCCAATTAAACCTATCTCAAAGTTCAGATACTAATTATGAAAATTGTACAGCATTCAACAATTTCTACGGTCAGATAAACTGAGACGGGGAACCCAGGACACTGTGATGAAAGGTTCTGTGAAATTTACAAGCAAGGAGGAGGAACATGTGTACCTTTGACTTTAGATACAGAGCGAAATGTGAAAGGCCAGCCAGGATTTTCAAGATGTAAGAAAGCAAGATACGAAAACAGGACGACGAGAAAGGATGAAAACAAACTTTGAAAGAATAATCTGGACGAAGTGGGAGACGATCAAAACTTTTCCACAAATTCACAAGGAATAAACATTCAGTTGAAGAACAACTGATTAGGTTAAGCGATTCAGTGGGAAGAGTTGTAGAGTATGAAGTTGATATATGCAGGGATGTGAATGATTCTGATATATATGCAGGGATGTGAATGATGTTGATATATGCAGGGATGTGAATGTTAACATATGCAGGGATGTGAATGATGTTGCTGTATGCAGAGATGTGAAGGACAACACTAAAAGTGTTTTTACAGTAGAAAATACTATAGCCCCAACAACAGTGAGATGGAATAGGAACGAGGTCTTAGAAACCAGTGAAATATCAAAAGCAAATGAACTGAAGACTATATGGTCCTGACCCAAATAAGTTTCATGGTCATGATGAAATATCTCCACATGTGCTGAAGATGTGTGCAGACACACTTGGTGTTCAGGATGTCACCAGAGAAAGCTAAAGTGCCAAAGGGGTGAAGGAGGGCAAGCATCATACCTGTATTCAAGAGAGCTGATTGAGAAAAGGCGCTGAACTACAGACCTGTTTCCCGGACCAGCGTGGTCTTTAGAGTAATGCATAAGATCATTAAAACCAAATGGACAGCTTCCTGAAGAGCAGAAACTAGCTAAGTAAGAGACAGTACAGCTTCAGGGAAAGGTCACGTGTAACGCATCTGTTAGATTTATATTGTTCATTGAGCCCCGATTTAGACAAAAGACCAAGCTGGGTGGACTGCCTGTATCTATAATGCCAGAATGCAGTTGATGCTGTACCACACACGGCATTCGATGGACAGATCATCTTAATGGAAGGAAATAAAAGACGCATGTAACAGGAGCTTTCTCGAAAAAGATTCATGTCACCAACGGTGTTCTGCAAGGTTATACTTTAGGATCGCTGCTCTTCTGGATCTATGGTAATGACTAGTCGGAAGGATTTGCTTGCAACGTGAATATTTTTAGAGAAGATGCTAAAGTCATTAGGGATGTAAAAGGCCAAGAGGACTGGATCTACCTACACGTGACGTAGACAAGCCCCACAGTTGGTCTGGTACATGGCTGATGAAATTCAACCGGAGTGAATGCAAGTCACTGAGGATGGGATAGAGACAAAGGCTTCGAAATCACGAATATCATCTGGTAGGAAATAAGTTGAAGGAATCTGCATTGCGACAGGAATTTAGGAGTACACATCGGCCCTAATCCGTCGCCAGGGTGCCATTATGGGAGAATCGTAAATAAGACAGACTATCTGCTGGCAAATGTTAGAACAAAGGTCAAGCTGTTCATGTCCTGCATTATGCCAGAACCAGAATATGTTGTTCACTGTGGTTGCCGTTCTTAAAGACTTACGAAGAACTAGTGATAGAGAAGGTCCAGAGAAGTGAAACAAGATGATATTAAAATTACAAGGAAAGGTTAATGACCTTACATTTTTCAACTATCGAGGAGAGAAGGGGGTGACCTGTCCACAGATTTTAAGATTTGAAGCTAATTTTGTGATGTTAACTGTGAGCAGTTCTACGAAAGAGGCATATACAGAATAACGATGAGCCACATCATATGACTGATCAAGATACTTGTCAGAAAATATGTAGAGAAGCATTTCTCTAATATATGAATAGTGGACAAATATAAAAACCTGAATGGTAAAACTGTGGATGCACACAACATCCAGAAGTTAAAAGAAGTTACATGGCAGTGGAGAAAATTCTAGAGCTGGGACCGTACAAGTTTAGACCTCCCTCCACGAGCAGTAAAATTGGTAATTTTATCCACACACACACACACACACAACACACACACACACAAGACACACACACAGAGGAGCAAAACTCGTATGTTTTGGACAATCACATGTCTACCAAATGGCGTCCTAGCTTCGTCTCTTCGATGTATATCAACTGACTGTTATTTTTCTCTCTTGTGTCTCCCCTGATGATGTGATTGTTACACGAAAGTGCACTTGCGAACTTTTCGTGTTTCATTTTCCCCGTGGACTCATAGGAATATATATATATATATATATATATATATATATATATATATATATATATATATATATATATATATATATATATATATTTTTTTTTTTTTACTTTGTCGCTGTCTCCCGCGTTTGCGAGGTAGCGCAAGGAAACAGACGAAAGAAATGGCCCAACCCACCCCCATACACAATGTATATACATAGACGTCCACACACGCAAATATACATACCTATACATCTCAACAGAATGGAAAAAGGTGAGAACAATGGAAGTAAGGGGAGTGGGGGAGGAATGGGATGTATTTAGGGAATCAGTGATGGATTGCGCAAAAGATGCTTGTGGCATGAGAAGAGTGGGAGGTGGGTTGATTAGAAAGGGTAGTGAGTGGTGGGATGAAGAAGTAAGAGTATTAGTGAAAGAGAAGAGAGAGGCATTTGGACGATTTTTGCAGGGAAAAAAATGCAATTGAGTGGGAGATGTATAAAAGAAAGAGACAGGAGGTCAAGAGAAAGGTGCAAGAGGTGAAAAAAAGGGCAAATGAGAGTTGGGGTGAGAGAGTATCATTAAATTTTAGGGAGAATAAAAAGATGTTCTGGAAGGAGGTAAATAAAGTGCGTAAGACAAGGGAGCAAATGGGAACTTCAGTGAAGGGCGCAAATGGGGAGGTGATAACAAATAGTGGTGAGGTGAGAATTAGATGGAGTGAGTATTTTGAAGGTTTGTTGAATGTGTTTGATGATAGAGTGGCAGATATAGGGTGTTTTGGTCGAGGTGGTGTGCAAAGTGAGAGGGTTAGGGAAAATGATTTGGTAAACAGAGAAGAGGTAGTGAAAGCTTTGCGGAAGATGAAAGCCGGCAAGGCAGCAGGTTTGGATGGTATTGCAGTGGAATTTATTAAAAAAGGGGGTGACTGTATTGTTGACTGGTTGGTAAGGTTATTTAATGTATGTATGACTCATGGTGAGGTGCCTGAGGATTGGCGGAATGCGTGCATAGTGCCATTGTACAAAGGCAAATGGGATAAGAGTGAGTGCTCAAATTACAGAGGTATAAGTTTGTTGAGTATTCCTGGTAAATTATATGGGAGGGTATTGATTGAGAGGGTGAAGGCATGTACAGAGCATCAGATTGGGGAAGAGCAGTGTGGTTTCAGAAGTGGTAGAGGATGTGTGGATCAGGTGTTTGCTTTGAAGAATGTATGTGAGAAATACTTAGAAAAGCAAATGGATTTGTATGTAGCATTTATGGATCTGGAGAAGGCATATGATAGAGTTGATAGAGATGCTCTGTGAAAGGTATTAAGAATATATGGTGTGGGAGGAAAGTTGTTAGAAGCAGTGAAAAGTTTTTATCGAGGATGTAAGGCATGTGTACGTGTAGGAAGAGAGGAAAGTGATTGGTTCTCAGTGAATGTAGGTTTGCGGCAGGGGTGTGTGATGTCTCCATGGTTGTTTGATTTGTTTATGGATGGGGTTGTTAGGGAGGTAAATGCAAGAGTTTTGGAAAGAGGGGCAAGTATGAAGTCTGTTGGGGATGAGAGAGCTTGGGAAGTGAGTCAGTTGTTGTTCGCTGATGATACAGCGCTGGTGGCTGATTCATGTGAGAAACTGCAGAAGCTGGTGACTGAGTTTGGTAAAATGTGTGGAAGAAGAAAGTTAAGAGTAAATGTAAATAAGAGCAAGGTTATTAGGTACAGTAGGGTTGAGGGTCAAGTCAATTGGGAGGTGAGTTTGAGTGGAGAAAAACTGGAGGAAGTGAAGTGTTTTAGATATCTGGGAGTGGATCTGGCAGCGGATGGAACCATGGAAGCGGAAGTGGATCATAGGGTGGGGGAGGGGGCGAAAATTCTGGGGGCCTTGAAGAATGTGTGGAAGTCGAGAACATTATCTCGGAAAGCAAAAATGGGTATGTTTGAAGGAATAGTGGTTCCAACAATGTTGTATGGTTGCGAGGCGTGGGCTATGGATAGAGTTGTGCGCAGGAGGATGGATGTGCTGGAAATGAGATGTTTGAGGACAATGTGTGGTGTGAAGTGGTTTGATCGAGTAAGTAACGTAAGGGTAAGAGAGATGTGTGGAAATTAAAAGAGCGTGGTTGAGAGAGCAGAAGAGGGTGTTTTGAAATGGTTTGGTCACATGGAGAGAATGAGTGAGGAAAGATTGACCAAGAGGATATATGTGTCGGAGGTGGAGGGAACGAGGAGAAGAGGGAGACCAAATTGGAGGTGGAAAGATGGAGTGAAAAAGATTTTGTGTGATCGGGGCCTGAACATGCAGGAGGGTGAAAGGAGGGCAAGGAATAGAGTGAATTGGAGCGATGTGGTATACCTGGGTTGACGTGCTGTCAGTGGATTGAATCGGGGCATGTGAAGCATCTGGGGTAAACCATGGAAAGCTGTGTAGGTATGTATATTTGCGTGTGTGGACGTATGTATATACATGTGTATGGGGTGGGTTGGGCCATTTCTTTCGTCTGTTTCCTTGCGCTACCTCGCAAACGCGGGAGACAGCGACAAAGCAAAAAGAAAAAAAAAAAATATATATATATATATATATATATATATATATATATATATATATATATATATATATATATATATATATATATATATATATATATATATTGTGTGTGTGTGAGTGTGCGTGTTTGTGTGTGTTATCGTACTCCGTCTGCCCGAGACTAGACAACGAGTGAAAAGTCACCTTTGGCGAGGCTGTATCATAGTGCGTAGACGAAAGGCAGCACAGTCTCGTCAAAGAGCTTCACGTTTCAAAGGAGTCCATGTTGTCCCTGCTGCTTAGCGCTGCTCAGCCTTGGCGTCAGAGGATCCTTTTCATGGGGTCATCATAGATGAAAAATATATCTTTTTCATATTGAATCTCCGTTTCCCGCATGAGTGAGTCAGAGCCAAGAACAGACGAAAAAGGCCTTATTCTCTCATAACCATTCTCTAGCTGTCATGTGCAATGTACCGAAACCACAGCTCCCTATCCACAGGCCCCACAGACCTCTCCGTGGTTTACACCGGCCGCTTCACATGCCCTGGTTCAGTCCACTGAGAGCACGTCACCCCTGTACACAACATCGGTCTAATTCACTCTAACCCGTGCATGTATTTCACCCTCCTGCATTTTCAGGTGCCGATCATTCGAATTCTTTTTCTCTTCATTCTTCCATCTAAAATTTGATCTATCCTTTCTCCTTGTCTTCTCTACTTCTGACACATATAATCTCTATCAATCTCTCCTCACTCAATCTCTCCATATGTCCAAACCGCTTCAGTACACCCTCTTCAGCTCTCAACCACACTACTTTTATTACTAAATCTTTCTCTTCCTCTTTTATTGCTCACTGAATCATACCTTGAGGGACACTGCTCTTGATAGAGACAGGGGAAGAGGATGAGCCATCAAGAATCATGACGACAGATCGGCCGAGAATAAGCTAGATTTACGGAAGGAAAGTGAGGGAGGGAAGCCAAAAGCGGGTAACTCAGAGATGAGACCTCGATTTCACACTCCGTCTAAAGCTTTGGGTATGTAAAGGGCAACTACGTGGGATCCTCCAACTCTTTCAGGGATGATGACTAAACATTATTAGGACAGGAGAGATATCACCAGTGGATCTTGCCCTACGGAAGCCATACTGGTGATCAGAGAGGACTGTGAGATTCAAGATGACTGACGATATGGGAGTTAAGGTGGTATTCAAAGACTTTGGAAATAGTAGACGTCAAAACATCAGGACGATGAGCAGAGAGGTTAGACCGGCTACTCTTGATTCCAAGAAGGAAAAGGTCTGGTTTTCAAACAGAAACGGAACAAACGAGCAAGCACAGGTGCAAGTGCAAGTTCTTTCAGTACACGGGGAAGGTTGCCATCAGGCCCATAAGCTTTATTTGTGCCTAGAGAGAAATGCTTTACGGACACTTCGAATACAGGTCACAGGCAGAGTTTTCATTGTCTGTGTGGATCATAGTGAAGTGCCTGAGTATTAGCGGAATATATATAGTGTCACTGTATGAAGGCAGAGAGGACAATGACGAGTGATCAAACTACAAAAGTACAAGTTTGTAGAGTGCACCTGCTACGTTGTATGGGAGAGAACCAATTGCGAGAGTAAAGTCACGTACAAAGCATTAAACTGGTGAGGAAGCATGTGATTTCAAAAGCGGGAGAGGATTTGTGGGTCAGGTATTTGTGTCAAAAACAGTGTCTGAAAAATACTTAGAGAAACAGAAAGATTCGAATGTAGCATTTAAGGATGTGGAGAATGCTTTGAGGTAAGGTTGATAGAGTTGGCACTGGCATTTCAGGATGCGGAAAATGCATATGATAAGGTTAATATACTTGCCTTGTGGAAGGTCATAAGAATAGACGGTGTGGGAGGAAAGCTGCTAGAAACAGAGTTCTTATTAAGGGTGTACGGCATGTATACGAGTAGGAAAAGAGATGAGTGAATAGTTGCAAGTGAAGGTAGGGTTATGTAGTGTCTTGAATACCCCTCTATTAACATACAACCTCTTGAATTTATGTATAGTGCATGCATCAACCATATCCTTAGTCAATCTGTTCCATTCATCCACAACTCTTATAATATAAAAGTATTTCTTTAAATCCTCATCAACAAGTTTCTTGCTTAATTTCATGTTATGTCGTCTAATTACTCCATCCCTACATCTTTCAGGTACTGTCCACTGTCCATATCGACGATCTCTTTTCAAAAAGTTATGAGCAGATCATCCCTCAATCTTCTCTCTTCTAAGGTGGGTAAATTCAAAGCCTTTACCCTTTCCGTGTAGCAAGTCTGTTACCCTATTTGTTGTCCTCCTCTAAACGTTCTCTATGAGTTCTGTGTGCTTCTTTAGGTGCAGTGACCAAACCTGAGTAGCATATGCTTGTTTCGACCTTATGTAGGATATGAGTAGCTTGTTAAATATTTCTTTTGTCCATGTACTTGAGAGCTATTTGCCAGCAGACAGTTCGTCTCCTTAGCTATTCTCCTATTATGGAACTCCACCTCTGACACATATATCCTGTTTGTCAATCTCCCCTCACTCATTTCACACACAGAATCCTGATGCTTACTACCGGCTAGGTATTAATTTTGAGCTCGTCTCTCTCTTTTTCTCATCGTTATTATTCTAAATTTGCTTGGGATGATTTCATGAACCATATTTGAGACCAACTCTGGAGTTTGTTTAGGTCCCTTTGTAAGCTTGAACTCGCTTTCCGCTTCCCTCATACCTTTGCATCATCCTTCACATCATCAGGTAGGATACCATACTTTCATGCAAGCCATTAATATAGATCAAAAAGAGTTATGGTCCCAGAGCAGAACCCTGTCGTACTCGGCTGGTCACAGCGCATTTGGGGAAAAGTTCCTCTGACATGAGTCCTTTGTTTCTTTACTGAGATAATCTTCAAGACAACGAAGGAGCTTCCACGTATTCTTGCCTGATGATTCAGCTTCATAATTATTCTCTTGTGTGGAACAGTGTCAAATACCTTTCAGCAGTGCAGATACAGACAGGCAACCAAGCATTCCAATATCACCTCCTCTTCCTAAAACCATACCATCTCTCACGTAGAAAATTTCTCCTCCGCAGAAAGTCATCCACTCGTTTTCTAACAATCATTTACAGAACCTGACACTCCAGGCTCATTAGGGAGGCCGGCTTGGAGTTCAACGCCTGTTCCTGGTCCCATTATCATATACTCAGGTATGATGTTTGCCCTTTTCCATTCCACTGACACTATGCCTTTCTCCAGTGACATCTTGAACAGTAATTCAAGTAGTGTATCGAGCGTGTCTGCACTTCTATTTAGGACATATGATAAAATCTATGTAGACTGTGAGCCTTGTATGGGCAAGCCCTTTCAGTATCCTGTTAAAATCTTTTCTTGATAATTCAACGACGTGTGAGTGTTGTCTGTCTGCCTGTTACTCTTTTCCTCCTACAGTGTTCATTTGTATGCCCGACAGAACTGCAGCAAAATATTCATGATAAGCTAATTACATCAGCTGTGGAAAGACAAATTCAACTTCCACTGTCGTGGCTGCAGAATACATTGGGAGTTGTGACATCAGGAGGCAAGGGATTACAGTAAAGACCTGACCTAACTTCCCCTGGCGCTACCACCTGCCCCACACACGCTATACACTGGTTGTGTGGCATCATTTACATTTCTAGTAGTTTTCGAAAGCGTTTCGGTACATTTGAAATTTGAATAAACGTACTGAAATCCTGTCCCATGTTATTTCGCATGGTTATTGTTTTGTAGAATAAAGACAATGGGATGATTTATTTCCGGTAAGAAGTGAATATGTTTATAACAGTTATAGGTTTCACGTGCCCTAACTGCCCTAACTGAGCCACTACCAAGACCGCTGCAGGAACCATGTGTGAGCGGCGGTGTTGCCCTTGTTCACCTTGTCGTCTCATTCACCAAACAGTGTTGCCGCTAACTCTTCTCATGTGAGGGAATTCCGCACGTTTCTTTGTTCCAGACACAGAAAACTGGGCGAAGATGTACGAGTTTTAGATATACTTCGTAATTCATGTAATTACTGAAATAAATCTATATACAGATCATATACATAAAACTGTATACAGATCATATACATAAATCTATATACAGATCATATACATAAATCTATATACAGATCATATACATAAATCTATATACAGATCATATACATAAATCTATATACAGATCATATACATAAAAGTAAGAAGACTCAGTATGGACTGTTTCTGGTAACTATTCAGTGGCATGATGTTATATAAAAGAATGTCAGTTTATAGTGTGCATTATATAAACACAAAAAATATATTAAACATATTCAGCAATAAACACTTTAAATATTTACAAATATTAACTGAATAAAAAAACGGGTTAGCGGTTTTGATGCACGAGACCGGGTTATAGTGATGGGTGATTTGAATGCAAAGGTGAGTAATGTGGCAGTTGAGGGAATAATTGGTATGCATGGGGTGTTCAGTGTTGTAAATGGAAATGGTGAGGAGCTTGTAGATTTATGTGCTGAAAAAGGACTGATGATTGGGAATACCTGGTTTAAAAAGCGAGATATACATAAGTATACTTATGTAAGTAGGAGAGATGGCCAGAGAGCGTATTTGGATTACGTGTTAACTGACAGGCGTGCGAAAGAGAGACTTTTGGATGTCAATGTGCTGAGAGGTGCAACTGGAGGGATGTCTGATCATTATCTTGTGGAGGCTAAGGTGAAGATTAGTATGGGTTTTCAGAAAAGAAGAGTGAATGTTGGGGTGAAGAAGGTGGTGAGAGTAAGTGAGCTTGGGAAGGAGACCTGTGTGAGGAAGTATCAGGAGAGACTGTGTACAGAATGGAAAAAGGTGAGAACAATGGAAGCAAGGGGAGTGGGGGAGGAATGGGATGTATTTAGGGAATCAGTGATGGATTGCGCAAAAGATGCTTGTGGCATGAGAAGAGTGGGAGGTGGGCTGTTTAGAAAGGGTAGTGAGTGGTGGGATGAAGAAGTAAGAGTATTAGTGAAAGAGAAAAGAGAGGCATTTGGACGATTTTTGCAGGGAAAAAATGCAATTGAGTGGGAGAAGTATAAAAGAAAGAGACAGGAGGTCAAGAGAAAGGTGCAAGAGGTGAAAAAAAGGGCAAATGAGAGTTGGGGTGAGAGACTATCAGTAAATTTTAGGGAGAATAAAAAGATGTTCTGGAAGGAGGTAAATAAAGTGCGTAAGACAAGGGAGCAAATGGGAACTTCAGTGAAGAGCGTAAATGGGGAGGTGATAACAAGTAGTGGTGATGTGAGAAGGAGATGGAATGAGTATTTTGAAGGTTTGTTGAATGTGTCTGATGACAGAGTGGCAGATATAGGGTGTTTGGGTCGAGGTGGTGTGCAAAGTGAGAGGGTTAGGGAAAATGATTTGGTAAACAGAGAAGAGGTAGTAAAAGCTTTGCGGAAGATGAAAGCCGGCAAGGCAGCAGGTTTGGATGGTACTGCAGTGGAATTTATTAAAAAAGGGGGTGACTGTATTGTTGACTGGTTGGTAAGGTTATTTAATGTATGTATGACTCATGGTGAGGTGCCTGAGGATTGGCGGAATGCGTGCATAGTGCCATTGTACAAAGGCAAAGGGGATAAGAGTGAGTGCTCAAATTACAGAGGTATAAGTTTGTTGAGTATTCCTGGTAAATTATATGGGAGGGTATTGATTGAGAGGGTGAAGGCATGTACAGAGCATCAGATTGGGGAAGAGCAGTGTGGTTTCAGAAGTGGTAGAGGATGTGTGGATCAGGTGTTTGCTTTGAAGAATGTATGTGAGAAATACTTAGAAAAGCAAATGGATTTGTATGTAGCATTTATGGATCTGGAGAAGGCATATGATAGAGTTGATAGAGATGCTCTGTGGAAGGTATTAAGAATATATGGTGTGGGAGGAAAGTTGTTAGAAGCAGTGAAAAGTTTTTATCGAGGATGTAAGGCATGTGTACGTGTAGGAAGAGAGAAAAGTGATTGGTTCTCAGTGAATGTAGGTTTGCGGCAGGGGTGTGTGATGTCTCCATGGTTGTTTAATTTGTTTATGGATGGGGTTGTTAGGGAGGTAAATGCAAGAGTTTTGGAAAGAGGGGCAAGTATGAAGTCTGTTGGGGATGAGAGAGCTTGGGAAGTGAGTCAGTTGTTGTTCGCTGATGATACAGAGCTGGTGGCGGATTCATGTGAGAAACTGCAGAAGCTGGTGACGGAGTTTGGTAAAGTGTGTGGAAGAAGAAAGTTAAGAGTAAATGTGAATAAGAGCAAGGTTATTAGGTACAGTAGGGTTGAGGGTCAAGTCAATTGGGAGGTGAGTTTGAATGGAGAAAAACTGGAGGAAGTGAAGTGTTTTAGATATCTGGGAGTGGATCTGTCAGCGAATGGAACCATGGAAGCGGAAGTGGATCATAGGGTGGGGGAGGGGGCGAAAATTTTGGGAGCCTTGAAAAATGTGTGGAAGTCGAGAACATTATCTCGGAAAGCAAAAATGGGTATGTTTGAAGGAATAGTGGTACCAATAATGTTGTATGGTTGCGAGGCGTGGGCTATGGATAGAGTTGTGCGCAGGAGGATGGATGTGCTGGAAATGAGATGTTTGAGGACAATGTGTGGTGTGAGGTGGTTTGATCGAGTAAGTAACGTAAGGGTAAGAGAGATGTGTGGAAATAAAAAGAGCGTGGTTGAGAGAGCAGAAGAGGGTGTTTTGAAATGGTTTGGGCACATGGAGAGAATGAGTGAGGAAAGATTGACCAAGAGGATATATGTGTCGGAGGTGGAGGGAACGAGGAGAAGAGGGAGACCAAATTGGAGGTGGAAAGATGGAGTGAAAAGGATTTTGTGTGATCGGGGCCTGAACATGCAGGAGGGTGAAAGGAGGGCAAGGAATAGAGTGAATTGGAGCGATGTGGTATACAGGGGTTGACGTGCTGTCAGTGGATTGAATCAAGGCATGGAAGCGTCCGGGGTAAACCATGGAAAGCTGTGTAGGTATGTATATTTGCGTGTGTGGACGTGTGTATGTACATGTGTATGGGGGGGGTTGGGCCATTTCTTTCGTCTGTTTCCTTGCGCTACCTCGCAACCGCGGGAGACAGCGACGAGGTAAAAAAAAAAAAAAAAAAAAAAAAAAAAACGGGAATAGCATTATAAATAAAATCGGCAACCGACTAACTAATCAAGGGAACAACATGGAAAATTTTCAAGTGTTGCAAATTTCAAAGACGTTCATAATATTCTCAGTATCACCAACACACGTACCACCAAAACAAGTTTAGGTAGACCAAGTTATCTCGTTTTCTTTAGACACTGTGTTCCATCATGTCATCGTCTACCAAAACTAACAAGTCATGAATAAAACTATGTCGGAAATGAAAACTTTTTCAGCTGGTAACATATATATATATATATATATATATATATATATATATATATATATATATATATATATATATATATATACCTATCTATCTATCTATCTATACATATATATATATATATATATATATATATATATATATATATACATATGTACTATTTTTTTTTTATTATACTTTGTCGCTGTCTCCCGCGTTTGCGAGGTAGCGCAAGGAAACAGACGAAAGAAATGCCCCCCCCCCCATACACATGTATATACATACGTCCACACACGCAAATATACATACCTACACAGCTTTCCATGGTTTACCCCAGACGCTTCACATGCCTTGATTCAATCCACAGACAGCACGTTAACCCCGGTATACCACATCGCTCCAATTCACTCTATTCCTTGCCCTCCTTTCACCCTCCTGCATGTTCAGGCCCCGATCACACAAAATCTTTTTCACTCCATCTTTCCACCTCCAATTTGGTCTCCCTCTTCTCCTCGTTCCCTCCACCTCCGACACATATATCCTCTTGGTCAATCTTTCCTCACTCATTCTCTCCATGTGCCCAAACCACTTCAAAACACCCTCTTCTGCTCTCTCAACCACGCTCTTTTTATTTCCACACATCTCTCTTACCCTTACGTTACTCACTCGATCAAACCACCTCACACCACACATTGTCCTCAAACATCTCATTTCCAGCACATCCATCCTCCTGCGCACAACTCTATCCATAGCCCACGCCTCGCAACCATACAACATTGTTGGAACCACTATTCCTTCAAACATACCCATTTTTGCTTTCCGAGATAATGTTCTCGACTTCCACACATTCTTCAATGCCCCCAGAATTTTCGCCCCCTCCCCCACCCTATGATCCACTTCCGCTTCCATGGTTCCATCCGCTGCCAGATCCACTCCCAGATATCTAAAACACTTCACTTCCTCCAGTTTTTCTCCATTCAAACTCACCTCCCAATTGACTTGACCCTCAACCCTACTGTACCTAATAACCTTGCTCTTATTCACATTTACTCTTAACTTTCTTCTTCCACACACTTTACCAAACTCAGTCACCAGCTTCTGCAGTTTCTCACATGAATCAGCCACCAGCGCTGTATCATCAGCGAACAACAACTGACTCACTTCCCAAGCTCTGTCATCCCCAACAGACTTCATACTTGCCCCTCTTTCCAAAACTCTTGCATTTACCTCCCTAACAACCCCATCCATAAACAAATTAAACAACCATGGAGACATCACACACCCCTGCCGCAAACCTACATTCACTGAGAACCAATCACTTTCCTCTCTTCCTACACGTACACATGCCTTACATCCTCGATAAAAACTTTTCACTGCTTCTAACAACTTTCCTCCCACACCATATATTCTTAATACCTTCCACAGAGCATCTCTATCAACTCTATCATATGCCTTCTCCAGATCCATAAATGCTACATACAAATCCATTTGCTTTTCTAAGTAAATCTCACATACATTCTTCAAAGCAAACACCTGATCCACACATCCTCTACCACTTCTGAAACCACACTGCTCTTCCCCAATCTGATGCTCTGTACATGCCTTCACCCTCTCAATCAATACCCTCCCATATAACTTACCAGGAATACTCAACAAACTTATACCTCTGTAATTTGAGCACTCACTCTTATCCCCTTTGCCTTTGTACAATGGCACCATGCACGCATTCCGCCAATCCTCAGGCACCTCACCATGAGTCATACATACATTAAATAACCTTACCAACCAGTCAACAATACAGTCACCCCCTTTTTTAATAAATTCCACTGCAATACCATCCAAACCTGCTGCCTTGCCGGCTTTCATCTTCCGCAAAGCTTTCACTACCTCTTCTCTGTTTACCAAATCATTTTCCCTAACCCTCTCACTTTGCACACCACCTCGACCAAAACACCCTATATCTGCCACTCTATCATCAAACACATATATATATACATATACCCTGACCTGACCAGGTACCCATTTTATTGACCAACCTCTAGGAGTGGATAAACAGCTGGGTTGACTGTGGACCAACTGCCGCATCCAGGATTCAAACCTATGTGCTCGACCCATGGCAGCCCGTGAATGCGTCACGGCCAGGAATGCTAACTGCCATACCACGGGAGTTCGTAGACGAGAAAGCGGAAGGAGGTAGAGGGTAGGGTATAGGTGCTGAAAAAAGGGGAAATTAAGAGTTGGGGTGAGCAAATATTCGCAAAATTCAGGGTAAATAAGAAAAAACTGTTTTGGAAGGAGTTTGTTAGTATGAGAAAAACAAGTGAACAAATGAGAACATCGGTGAAGGGTGCAAATGGCGTGCTGGTGACGGGGAATAATGAGGTGAAAAGAAGATGGAGTGAGTGCTTTGAAGGGTTGCTGAATGTGTCCAGTGTTAGAGTAGCAGGTATGTGATGTTTTGGACGTGGAGGCATGCGAGTCGTGTAAAGTGGTTTGGTGGCTGGAGTGGATAATAATGCTGTTGAATTTCTTGAGAAAGAGGAGGACTGCGTTAAAGTTAGGATTTTCAGTCTCTGTAGGGATCTTAGTCTAAGTGCCTGAGGATTGGCGAATTGCATGTATAGCGTCAATGTATAAAGACATGGGGGACAAAAGCGAGTGTTAGAGTTACAGTTATGTTTGTATAGTGTAATTTTAGTAGGGGGACAAAAGCGAGTGTTAGAGTTACAGTTATGTTTGTATAGTGTAATTTTAGTAGGGGGACAAAAGCGAGTGTTAGAGTTACAGTTATGTTTGTATAGTGTAATTTTAGTAGGTTGTACGGAAGAGTGGCGATTGAGAGGGTAACGGCATGCAGAGAGTATCAGACTGGAAGAGGAATAATGTGATTTTTGAAGTGATATAGAATGTGTGGGTTAGGTATTTGCTTTGAAGCATGTGTAACAGGAATACTTAGAACAACAAAAGGATTTACATGTAGCATTTATAAAGATCTGGAAAAAAAAACATATGACAGGTTTCATAGAGACGCTCAGTGGCAGGGATTACAAATATCTGGTGTAGGAGGAAAGCTATAAGAAGCAGCGAAGAGTTTTTATCAAGAGAGATATTCGTGTGTGGGAGTACGTAGAGGGGAGCGTTAGTATTCCAGGTGAAAGCGAGTCTACGACACGGGTATTATAACCATGGTTGTCTAACTTGTTTCCGGAAAAAGTAGTGATGGTGATGAATGCAAGGGTCTTAGGGAAAGGAGCAGGTATGTAGTGTGTTGGGGCTAGGGAGGGAGTGGGGGGAGGGGGGGCTGCTGGGAGGCGATTCATTTGTTGCTGATGACACAGCGGTGTTGGCAAATTCAAGTGGGATATTGCAAAAGCTGGTGTTTGAGTCTAGAAGAGCCTGAGAAAAGAGAGAGCTGATATCAAATTTAAGTAAAATAATGGTTATTTGGTTTATCAGCAGAAAGGAAAAGTTATTTGGAGTGTGTTTGAATGGAGAGAACTTGGAGGAAGAGGAGTGCTTTGAATATCTGGGAGTGGACGTGCCAGCGAATGGGACACTGGGAGCAGAAGTATGCCACAGACTGGGTTAAGAGCTAAAGGCCCTGAGCGCGTTGAGGAAAGAGAGAAAAGAGGTCACTATCTTGAAGGAGAAAGACGGGTATGCTTGATGGTAAAATAGTCCCGTCGGTGCTGTATCGATGCAAGGTGTGGGACTTAGACGAAAATGTAATATACGAAGACAATATTTGGTTTAATTAAGGAGAGCTGAGTGAATAAGACATGATAGGGTAAGAGAGAAAAGTAATTATGAGAGCGGACGCGTGTGTGCTGAAATGATTTGGACATATGGAGGACATGAGTAAAAAATAAAATTATTAAGAGGACATACGTATCAGAAGTGAGAGGAGGGAGAATAGGGGGAAACCAAGGAGAACCAGGAAGGAAGGAGTAAAATATACTTTGACAGGTCAGGGAGTGAGCATACAGGAGGATGAGAGGCGTGCAAGGGATGAGAGAATTGTAACGATGTGGTGTACATGCGAATACGTGCTGTCAATGGGCTGAATCAGGGTATAAGAAGCAGTCGGAGGAAACCACGGAAAAGTCTATAGGAACTGGATGTGGACGGGAGCTTTAGTGTTGGTACATTATACACGACAGCTAGAGAATGGATGAGAGCGAATGAGGTTAATCCTTCGTCTGTCCCTGGCGCTACCTCACTTATGCGGAAAATGAAGTACATGAAAAAGGAGACACACACGCACACACACACACACATATATATATATATATATATATATATATATATATATATATATATATATATATATATATATATATATATATATATATATATAATCATTTATCTACTTATTCATTTATCATACTTAGTCGCTGTTTCCCGCGTTAGCGAGGTAGCGCAAGAAAACAGACGAAAAAATGGCCCAACCCACCCAATACACATGTATATACATAAACGCCCACACACGCACATATACATACCTATACATTTCAACGTATACATACAAATAAATACAGAGACATATACATATATACACATTTACATACCCATACTTGCTGCCTTCATCCATTCCCGTCGCTTACCAATCTAGGGCCGGAAAATACAAGAGACTACAAATTAACTTAAAAGAATGTATAAATGTTGCAGTCAATTACAGTGACTGATGGATTACCATACATGTAAACATCAAAATAGTCATTATAATCTGATGCATGAGACCGCGAACTGGGCTGCAGAGCATAACATAACAGAACCACAAAACAGCTGACGGCAAAATACGACGAACTCCTAAACTTATGATTCTAAAAAGTAAGTAGGTTACATGGGCTAGTAAACTCTCTAACTCAAACTTCGTTGGGTTATCGAATTTAAATAATGACTCGATTCAGCGCCAGATACTTGTATACAGCTCAGTACTGAATATGTTTGCCGACAGGGGAAACGAAAGACCTCGCAGACAGCAGCCAACCGCTGGACATAATCCAAGCAGCGAGTGAAGCATAAGTTTGTAGTTTTCTGTTCCAGCTTCACTGATATACCACCTTACATTTACCTCGGTGCCAACTTATCACGAACAACATTTGCTTTATCGTTTAAAATAATGTTTTATGGGTGATAAATCATGACAGATGACCTCCAGCGGCAACCTTCTGCGTGTGGTAGTGTCGTGCTACGTTCTACCATTTGCTACTCCCGTCATGTGAACCGTTATTGGCAGCGAAGGTCCGTCAGAGATGCCAACCTAACACAGTTAGACTGAGGATAAAGAGTGAGTGAGGTTATGTGGAGGCAGTAATGACTGCCTTTTACCGGAGGCTGTTGAGGAAATGTGAGGTGAAATAAGCAAAGAATGTGAAAAAGAGGCGCAGTAGAGCTGGATGAAGAATACACACAGTTGGTGAAGGAAGGACAGCAAAGAGTTTGGAAGGAGAAGATAAACCTGCCGGGATACAGTGGAGAGTATGTGATATAAAGCCCTGAATAATATATCAAATGGGTGCTGCATAGGAATAAAAGAACTAAAGAGAAAAAAAGAAGTAAGAGCTTAAAGAAGCATAATCTTGGAAGAAGGGAAATAGGAGCAGAAATCTGAGGGAATACTGGTAACAAATGGTTAGAAATATTAAGAGATGAAGAATATAAGAAACTGACTGAAGATAACGATGAGACACACTTGTCTATTGATATGATAAGAAAAGCTACGCAGTACAGACGTTATCGAGATGATGAAGTGGAGGTGAAGCTGTTGTGAGATGGATTTGGAAAACTGATAGTAACATGGAAATGTGTCCAGGTGCCAGAAGACCGGACGAGGGAAGTAACTATTCCGCTACATAAAGGAAATGGAAGTGAGAATGAATGCAAGAATTATAGAGGGATAAGCCTCCTTACCAGATCAAGTAGGATGTTTGGTGGGATAATGACTATATATGTTAAAAGTATTAGAAAAACTTTTGATAGTACTGAAAAAATGGTTAAGCTGTTTCTATTACACATATGCGCGTGGAGAAGGAGAGGAGAAAGATTCAAAGGAAGTGAAGGTGTGTGCACACCGCATTCATGGATTGATAAGTGGCATGTGATGAAGTTAAATCGAAGGCACTTTGCAAAGTGTTAACTCTACCTGGCGTAGTACAGTTACACTGTAAAGTCAGGTGTGTTCTCATCCGCCAGCCAACCCATCTTCGACGATTGTCATAACCTTTGTTGGTGAGGCGAGGAACCAATGTCTCAACCAAGAAAATAATGTCGCCAGGATCAGTAATAACTTAAATAATCTATAATTATAAACGATTAAGATAAGATCTGGTTATACAATATAGCATCACCTGCTGTACGAATATAACGTTAATTAAAATTGTTATGTAAAGAAATGCTGAGAGTATACTAAACCATAAGAGAAACGTTTAAGTATTATTTTTATCGTATTCAACAAGCAACAGGATTAGGTAAACAGTATACCAAAAAAATTCTGATTTCAAAAACACGAGATCAGTAATTCTACACTTACGTCCATTTCCATAACCTTCATTTTGATACTGCAGTTAGTATGGAGTAAAATGATAAACAAAGATGCTTCCCATACAACGACATTGCGATGGTCGTTAACCAGTTGTGAGGCTTTTAATCCCGGCACAGCACTCTGGCCTGTTGTCTCTACTGTTCCTCACCTAACTCACGCAGTCTGGTAAATCTTGGCACATTCATTATTGTTCATGTAGTGGCTACAAAGACTACCTACTGCCACGCAGGTATTCCCCACCAATAACCTCTGTGAAGGAAGTCCTGATCCGTGTGTAGGCACCAGACAGGCCAAGTTTGTGGTCCACCTCCCACAACCCACAGTCTACTGCTTCGAGGCCAGACAGGCTCCAGCTAGGTAAAATAATTTTGCATAATTTCCTCTTATAGATTTTTTTCTATTATAACTTAGTTTTCCTGACTGAATAAGTTATACATGAATATTGGTATTAAGGTTCATGTGATGGAATATGATATATATTGCCTTTGCATATTGCACATTGAAGGTGCGAACGCGTCTCTGCTCGATGCATGAAATATGTAGAATACACAGCTTACAGTACCATGACTTTCTGATCGTGCAACTAACTTAAGAAAGTTCTGAATATTAAGGTCGGGAGAGTAAACTGCAACTGTGAACAATATCGATGATGTACGAGAAAAAAAAAATATATTTAAAGATATGTAACTAATTACTACCTAGAAACTGTACCAGCAGGAGGTTGCCTCTCATACTCTCATCTTCCTCTTGCCTTCTTCCTACTCCTCGTTCCTCATATCCTCAGTAACAACTGGCCAACAGTTTATCGGTCTCACTCCCATATATTTACAAGCTTTTCCTTCCACAGTTTTTGTTCAGCTGTTCATAAAGGTATTTTTCATATTCCGGATTGAACTGAATGATTTGCACAGCACTACTCCATAAGCATATATTGCAAAACTTTTTTTATGCATACGTGAATACCGATTCCTTTTGCTTATCAAATACCTATGAACTAATTATCTTAAATCATGCTTTGTGTTTTTCATCTGAATCATTAAAGAATTCCACTTAATCAAGGTCAAGTAAAGATGAGGTGGTACGCTCGGTCCCGTAATGACATGATCCAATCGTTATAACTCTATGACAGGAACCTTTGGTTATGACAGGAACCTTTGGTTATGGTGGACATTTGTTTCACTACTAACCAATAGATGGAACCACAATATGTGGTGAGGTTATGGGAGGGTTGTGCTCGTCTTCAAAGCGTGGGTATACATGAGAAGTAGTGTATGTGTGAGAGTAAACTGGGGTACAACTTAGTGGCTTGAAAGGAATGCGTGAACGTGTCAAGGCTGAATAATGTCACTGTGCTTATTCAATGTTTCTATGGACTGGTTACTGAGTAGGATAAAAGCGAGGTGGAGAAATAGAAAGGAAGTTGCTGAAGTTGCTATATGCAGATGATGATGTGCTCATGGTCAAGACTCAGTAGTTGTGGATGATTCTAAATGTCTGATAGTATAGAACAGAATTCAAACAGCAATAAACAACTTCAAGGATGTAACAGTTGAAGGGAATTGAAGTCATAGATTAGCGTGGTAGGAGGAGAAAGACATAAATACTTAAGATGCAAAAATACTATACATTTTTCATGTAGCTAAGGAAGCGCAAATAATGTCAGTCTTGGATTTGAAGCGAAACATTTATCAAGTCTATTCTCAAACGTTTCAACTATTCTAAGCAAAATATCGTTCCTTATGTTAACAATTCTACAGATGTATTTCACCTCATTCCGGGTAAAACGTTTGCCGTCGAGTTTGTAACCATTAATACGAGTGAAATCAGACAAATATATCTCTATGTAACTCATCAGATCGACATTATCGATGCCTTTGTTAATTTTGGATGTCTGTATCAGATCATCCCTCAACGTTCTCTTTCCTAAACTAAATAGATTTAAGTCATTAAGTTCGGTCTCGTAGGATTTGTTTCTTAGTCTGGGAATCATTTTGGTAGCTCGCGTCTGTACCCTTTCCATTCTGTCCATTACGTCTTTCCTCAAGTAGTGACCGAAACTGAACTCAAGATGGGGACGCACTTAGTGAACAGTAAAGGGTAACAATATTTTCCCTGGACGTAAATTCCACTGTCTTAGCTATAAATCCAAGAAGTTTGTTCGCCCTTTTAACTGCTTCTGTGCACTGCTTACGCCAAAGTCTTTTCTTCATTTACCTTTCGAAGTTTAAGTAATTTCACACTTTGCACTTATCACTATCAAAATCCATTTGCCATCTGTGAGCCCAGCCCATCTGTTTGTTGTATTTGAAGCTGTAAATGTATTTTGGACTTAATATAGTCTGTGAATTTCAATATCTTACAATGCATCCCATTATCAGTAACATTAATATACATACATGAGAAAAAGAACCAGTCCTAAGACTGATCCTTGTGGAACACCATCTGTTACGTTTTAACCATCAGGAAGCTTGACCATAAATCATAACTCATGTTTTCGTAACCAACGAAGTACTATCCCATCTGTCGTATGCGTCATTAATTAGTGAACTTTGATGTGGAGCTGTAGAGAATGCTTCTTGAAAACTTAGATCGATATCAGCTGCTTACTTTTTTCATCATATTTGTAGATAAATCATGAAAAAAAATCAAGCAGATTTGTCGATATAAATGATTTCATGAAAAATCATGCAGAGTGTCATATATCAACTATTCTTTAATTGATTTATAGTCTTATCTTAAATGATGGTTACCTTAACTTTAGCAACTACAAACATTAAAATATTCGGACGATAATTTCCGGGTAGTGATCTATTATCCTTTTCTGAAATTACTGTTACATTAGCAAGCTTCCATTCCTCTGGAACTTTTCCTGTAGCAAGTGCCTTATTGAAGAGAGTAGTCAAGGGTTTAACAATCTCATCGCCTCTTTCACTGTCCTTGGATAAAACTTATCTGGGTCTGCAGTTTTATCTAATTTCATTCGATACACTGCTGTTACTATATCGTCAACTCTAACGTCCATATGGCACAAAATGTGTCCCTCACTTGGTAATGAAAGTGGACTCGGGACATAAGCTGTATCTTCAACGGTAAAGACAGATGCAAAAGATAAAATAAAAAAGTTGAATGAAGTAATTAAAGGAGAAAAATTAAGAGTGCACCGAGAGTTCCTGTGCGTGTGAAAAATATGTTTAGAGTGCGCAAGATATTCTGCTATCTTATATCTGGCTGCGAACCCATGTGCAAATAGGTGAAGAAAAGGTAAAACATACGAGGGCTGGAAATAGGCAGTTTTTTTCCGTTAGCTGAGATGGCACGGGCAATTGAAGATCTAATCGAGGCAATCACATATATATATATATATATATATATATATATATATATATATATATATATATATATATATATATATATATATATATTTATATATATATATATATATATATATATATATATATATATATATATATATATATATATATATATATATATATATATTCGTATTTATCATTTTGCTTTGTCGCTGTGTCCCGCGTTAGCGAGGTAGCGCAATGAAACAGACGAAAGAATGGCTCAACCCACCCACATACACATGTATATACATACACATCCACACACGCAAATATACATACCTATACATCTCAATGTACACATATATATACACGCACAGACATATACATATATGCACATGTACATAATTCATATTGTCTGCCTTTATTTATTCCCATCGCCACCTCGCCACACATGGAATAACAACCCCCTCCCCCCTCATGTGTGCGAGGTAGCACTAGGAAAAGAGAACAAAGGCCACATTCGTTCACACTCAGTCTCTAGCTGTCATGTAATAATGCACAGAAACCACAGCTCCCTTTCCACATCCAGGCCTCACAGAACTGTCCATGGTTTACCCCAGACGCTTCACATGCCCTGGTTCAATCCATTGACAGCACGTTGACCCCTGTATACCACATCGTTCCAATTCACTCTATTCCTTGCACGCCTTTCACCCTTCTGCATGTTCAGGCCCCGATCACTAAAAATCTTTTTCACTCCATCTTTCCACCTCCAATTTGGTCTCCCACTTCTCCTCCTTCCCTCCACCTCTGACACATATATCCTCTTGGTCAATCTTTCCTCACTCATTCTCTCCATGTGACCAAACCATTTCAAAACACCCTCTTCTGCTCTCTCAACCACACTCTTTTTATTTCCACACATCTCTCTTACCCTTACATTACTTACTCGATCAAACACCTCACACCACATATTGTCCTCAAACATCTCATTTCCAGCAAATCCACCCTCCTGCGCACAACTCTATCCATAGCCCACGCCTCGCAGCCATACAACATTGTTGGAGCCACTATTCCTTCAAACATACCCATTTTTGCTTTCTGAGACAATGTTCTCGAATTCCAAACATTCTTCAAGGCTCCCAGGATTTTCGCCCCCTCCCCCACCCTATGATTCACTTCCACTTCCATGGTTCCATCCGCTGCCAGATCCACTCCCAGACATGTAAAACACTTTACTTCCTCCAGTTTTTCTCCATTCAAACTTACCTCCCAATTGACTTGACCCTCAACCGTACGGTACCTAATAACCTTGCTCTTATTCACATTTACTCTTAACTTTCTTCTTTCACACACTTTACCAAACTCAAACTTTACCAAAACAAGCTTCTGCAGTTTCTCACATGAATCAGCCACCAGCGTTGTATCATCAGCGAACAACTGACTCACTTCCCAAGCTCTCTCATCCACAACTGACTGCATACTTGCCCCTCTTTCCAAAACTCTTGCATTCACCTCCCCAACAACCCCATCCATAAACAATGTTCTCGAATTCCAAACATCCTTCAAGGCTCCCGGAATTTTCGCCCCCTCCCCCAACCTATGATTCACTTTCACTTCCATGGTTCCATCCGCTGCCAGATCCACTCCCAGACATGTAAAACACTTTACTTCCTCTAGTTTTTCTCCATTCAAACTTACCTCCCAATTGACTTGACCCTCAACCGTACGGTACCTAATAACCTTGCTCTTATTCACATTTACTCTTAACTTTCTTCTTTCACACACTTTACCAAACTCAAACTTTACCAAAACAAGCTTCTGCAGTTTCTCACATGAATCAGCCACCAGCGTTGTATCATCAGCGAACAACTGACTCACTTCCCAAGCTCTCTCATCCACAACTGACTGCATATTTGCCCCTCTTTCGAAAACTCTTGCATTCACCTCCCCAACAACCCCATCCATAAACAAATTAAACAACCATGGAGACATCACACACCCCTGCCGCAAACCTACATTCAATGAGAACCAATCACTTTCCTCTCTTCCTACACGTACACATGCCTTACATCGTCGATAAAAACTTTTCACTGCTTCTAACAACTTGCCCCCACACCATATATTCTTAATACCTTCTACAGAGCATCTCTATCAACTCTATCATATGCCTTCTCCAGATATATATATATATATATATATATATATATATATATATATATATATATATATATACACATACCAATTTTATCGACCATCTCCAAGGAATGAACGAACAGCTGGGATTGCTGCGGACAGACTGCAGCGACCAGGATTCGACCCATGTACGCGACCCTGAGCGGTCCGTGGATGCGTCACGGAGAGGAATGCAAACCGCTACACCACGAAGCTTCACGGAGTTTTTGTCGTATGGTTGAAACTTGGGGACAGACGGAGAGGAGGATGAAGATGCGAGAAGATCAGGTGAAGTGACGAAGTCGTTAGAAAGGTGTTTGGGAGAGAGTTTGTTAACATTGTCCCTTCAAGCAGAAAGTATTGCAGATGACAAGGTGATCAAAATGATATACTGTTGTACGTAAAACGTACAAAAGAAGGGCAAATAGACCGTGGAAAAAGTAAATAGATGTAGTGAGACAACTTCTAAGCGCCTGAGCTATTTCAGATGATGAAGGAGCGAAGAAATGCAGTGAGGCCAATGGAAGAAATTTATGTGTAAAAGTTACATGAATGGTGACAGTGGTCTCAACTGACGATCAATCGAAAAACGGCCAAAAACAAGAAGCGCTTTTATGAGTATGGAATTCCATGTTTCACTTTAACACACGAGACAAGGTTTGATGATGTGTGTAAGTAATGGTATGGAAGCTTTATGGACCTAATCCACCCTATTTGACTGGGTATAGAGTATCTATAATAGACAGACAGAAATTCAAGAGAACTCAAACAGCAACAGACCACTGGGTTCTTTTGAAACTGTATGTGATAGTGGATGATATCGGAAACCTACAGATTAGTGTGGTAGAAGTTAAAAGGTATAAAGATAATCAATGAGAATAACCTGCAAAATGTCAACCTGACTAAGATGAGGAAATAATGTCTTTGACTTGAAGCGATACATTAATCAATTCTAAGTTCAAACATATCTCTAGTACTGCTTTTATCCATTCTACTTGGCATATCGTTCCATATGTTAACAATCCTGTTGAAAAAATACTTCGCCTCATTCGAGGTAAGACGTTTGCCTACTGCTGCTACTACTACTACTACTACTACTACTACTATGAATGAAATCAAAAGAACCAATTCTTGAGTAGCTTGATAGATCAGGATTATCAAAGCCTTTGATCACCTCTTAACCTTTTCTATGCTAAACAGATTCAAGGCTTTTAACTGGCTCTCATAAGATTTGCATCTCAGCCTGGGAATAATCCTGGTAGCTTGACGCTATTACTTTCTCCATTCTGTCTTTGTCTTTTTCTCGGGAAGTGCCCAAAACTGAACACAATACTCAAAACTGAGGTGAACCAATGAACTGTACTAGAGTAAGGATAATTTTTCTGGATTTGAATCCATAGACCCTGCCTATGAATCAAAGAATCTTTATTTGCTCTTTTCATTGCTTCTGTGCACTACTCACTTTGTTCAAGTCACCAGAATTTATTACGCCCAAGCCTTTTTCTCATTTACCTTTTGCAGCTCAACAGATTTCATAAAGTACGTACATTTTCGTTTTAACTACCGATACACAAAACTTTGCACTTATCAATATCAAAATTCGTATGGTAACATTGAGCCCAGCACATACGTTTGTGCTATTTTGAAGCTGCAGACGTTCAACTTCATTTATAGATTTATTTCCCAGGCTCAGTTCATCAGCTCATTTCGGTATCTTGTAATGCAGCCCATTTTCCATACGATAAACATATATATGAGAAAGAGAACCGGTTCCAAAAGTGATCCCTGTGGCACTCCACTTGTTACGTTTTACAGTTAATCACAACTTTTTGTTTAGGGCCAGAAAAGTTTCCTATCCATAGAAGTAAAACTCCACCATTGCCATTTGACTTATAGTTTGCTAGTAACCTATGATACTTTTTAAAAGTCCCGATAGAGGATGACATCAAATGCTTCATGCTGATTATACCACAAAAGAAATCAAACAGATTTGCCAGACATGAACGATTTCGTCGAAAAGAAAGAGGAGAATCGTTTACTTAGTGGTAGTCCTTTAAATGGTATATAACACTATCTCGAATGATGGTTCGAAAGGTTTTCCAGCTACAGACGTTAAGCTAATTAGATGATGATCTACGGGCAGTGCCTAATTACTTCTTTGGATATCAGTGTTACATTGGCTAACTTCAATTCACCTGGAACGTTTCCTGTATTAAGTAACTTAGTGAAAAGGACAATAGAGAGCTCAACTATCTTATGTTCCGTCATTTGCATTGTCTTCGGATAAGACTAACCAGGGTCTGCCGTTTTATCTATTTTCATTCCATTTATTGCTGACAGTATGTCTTCAGCCTTTATGTTCATTTCTTGAATGAACGTTCTCCTCTTTTATGAGTGAAACTGGATTTAGGGCTTGGGTCGTATCTGCGATCGCAAATGCAGATGCAAAAAAGGCATGTAATATTTTTGCTGTGGCTTCGTTGTCTTGGAACAAGTCACCGTTTTCTGTAATCATTGGTCTAATATACCCGGTAATGAAACTTTTGCTTCAAAAAGAACTTAGTGATATGAGTGTCAATTCTCGTGTTGTACTATAGATACATGCGTTTTTGTCCAATAGGCTTCAGTATATCATGTTCTTGAACATATACTCCAGCATGTGAGTTACCAACACTGGAGTCCCACAGGGTTATGTCCTATCACCGATTCTGTTTACATCATACACGTTTGACTGTAAAGCAAGAGGCGTGAATAGCAGGATCTTTAAATATGCAGATGACACAGCCCTTGTAAGTCTTTGTCTCAATAACAATTTGCGGTATAGAGAGGAAATTGACCATTTTAAATCATGGTGCAAGAACAACTATTTAGAGCTTAATGTGAGGAAAATAAAAGAAATGGTTATAGATTCTAGGTGACATCCATCAGAACACCTGTCTCTGTATTTCAATAATGAGATGGTTGAAAAGGTTAACGATTATAAGTATCTTGGAACAATCATAGATGTTAGATTTAGTTTTGTGAACATTGTTAATGCAGCTTACAAGAAGATCAATACTAGATTATACTTTTTCAGACAACTGTGTACACTGACCATTGATTATAAAATATTGGATCTTTTTTTACACATTAGTTGTACAATCCATCATGTCATTTGCTATGACTTGTTGGTTTGGGAAATGATCCAGTGAATTTAAAAGGAAATTAATCAATCCATCAATGAAAGAAACTGGGACTAGATAATATAAGGTCTCCTTTGGAGTTACATGACCGGGCCTTTATTCAAAGATGTAATTATGAAAGATAGAAAATATCTTTTGTACCTTAAACATCAAATGTTGCCGACAGGCAAAAGACTATGATCTATTCATCATCGTACTGCGGGATATAGTAGGTCAATAAGACCTTCAAGTGCGAGATTACTAAATGAATTAAAAGTACCAGGCAGACATCTAATGTAGGTAGGAAGTATGGACATGATGACCGTGAGTCAAGTTAGGCTTACCATGTTCCTAATATCTTTTTAGTTCTATGTTTGTGTTCTATCATAGATATTCTCTTGGATGATGTTTCTTTTTTTTACTTTCTATACTATGGAAAATGTACAAGTTTCGTTTTTATATGAACAATAAAGTATTCACTATCATCATTATCATTGCTATTACTATAACATCACTCTAAAACTCCTCAGGGTTTCTTTTGCTATTTTCGGTAACATACGCTTCATATTAATATATTTTTCGTATAAATCTTTTACTTTCTCTACGCAAATTTCAATCTGCTTACTCTGTCATGCTGGTTATTGGTATCTTTGAGTTTCTTATGAGCTATTTTCTAATACCTATCCATTACCTTGGCTTCGTTTTAGAAATAGACCGACTCCTGCGCATTGACATATATGTTCCTGCTACTGCTTTGAAGGTTTTACTGAAGCTTTTCCAATTCACGCTCATGGCGTTTTCACTGACCATATCACTCCAGGCTTACTTGTCAAGAGCAATGCAAAGATCATTAAATTTTAAAATTTTAAAATCGAGTTTTTTTTCAGGTCATATTGACTGACATTACACGCAGTGTGGAAAGTGACCTCAAATGTAATTAGTTTATGATCACTAGCGTCAAGCTTTCTCTACCTTCAGCATCATTAACGAAATCCTCATTTGTAGTAAGAATAAAATCTAATATATTTTCGTCGGAGCTACTGGAAAGGAATTCCCCTCATTAAGATATCGGTATGGTAAAATTTCCTAGTATGATAGAAACTTGTTCATAAAAAATTCTGCTTTATCATAATATCTTTCGTCTACCTTTTCTTCTGTGCAGGGGGCCTATCAACCACTACAGTTATTTTCTAACGAAGTTTACCTTCAATTTCTGCAAAAATAAAGTTGACCGATTCCAACATTATTCTTCAACGGTGTTTAAATGAGCTTTAACAAAGAGCAAGACATCACCACCTACCTTGTTCATTCCATCTCTGTTAAACAGAGTGTACAGTGGAACTGTGTTTTCGGAAAGGATATTTCGATTGTTGATATCTAACCAAGATTCAGAGATGGCAATCATATCATAGTTTCCTTCTAACGTTGTTGTCTCTAATATTTCATTGGTTTACTCCGGTAAATGGAAGAGTGAGATGAGTGGCTGTACGCACTTTATTCATCTCCTTCTAAAAGGGACTGAAGTTAAAGGAAGGAGGTATCATAAATTTCTAATGATAAGTGATAGATGGAAGAATGAGATGATAGGCTGTGTGCACTATATCCTCGGTAAATGGGGCTGAAGTAAAATGAAATATAAATCATACATGTTGTCAGTATTATAACCACTGTCATTAATGTCTTAATAATATTGTTATCGTCTCCATCATAGCTCCTTTTTCTCCTCCACATATGAGCAATCTCGTTGAATCTGCTCGAATCAGCGTTATAACATATAGAAAAAGTAAAGGCATAGCTATGGTTTACAAGATACATCATAACTGATTACTGACCGATTTGTGGAAGGAAAAAATCTTAGAGAAAAGAGATATTTAGAAAACAATGATGTTAGAAAAGGTATATAAGAATATCAAATTATTTACAGTCAGGAAGATTAAAAACATATAACTTCATGATTCTTATCTCGCATCGCAGATCGCTATCAATAAACAACATACGAATACGCCCAACGCATACATAGAAACTCGAGGACACACACACACACACACACACACACACACACACACGGGCCTCTGTAGTGTTAAGCGTCGCTGCCCATGATTCAGGCTCACGCTCATCCAGGATCAAATGCTGGGTAAGGCAGTCGGACCACAGTTCACTTAACCCTTTGGGCGAACCAGTAATTGGGTACATGGCTTGTGCTAGTGTGTGTGTGTGTGTGTGTGTGTGTGTGTGTGTGTGTGTGTGTGTGTGTTCTACACAAGACACAAGTGAAGCATGGTATATATACAAGAGTAAGAGCGGGCAATATGAGCGCAAAACTCCCTCGTAATACATAGTAATCACACATGGGAGACTAGGAGGCTGACGAAGAAGCTGGATAACGAGGCTGGAATGATGAGGTGACATCACTCTCAATAGTTGGTAGATTATCATCTTAGTGGGATGGAACAAAGAAAGCAAGTCAGAGGAGCGTTCTCGAAATGGCTTAAGGTCACTTGTGGAGTGTTGCAGGGTTCGGTTATGGGACCATTTTTCTTCTTGATGGATGTGAACAGCTTGTCAGAAGGTAGGAACTCCTACTTGAATATGTTTGGTTATGAGGCTAAGGTCATGAGGGATATGAAAAGCGCGGAGTGTTGCATCAACTTGACGGGGGACTTACACACTCCAATGCTGGTCTGATGGGTGATGAAATTCAACCGAGTAAATATAAAGTAATGGCGATGTGTCACAGCGAAACGAGGCTTCGATATGAATATCATGTAGCGGGAAATATGCTGCTGGAGAGAGAGAGAGAGAGAGAGAGAGAGAGAGAGAGAGAGAGAGAGAGAGAGAGAGAGAGAGAGAGAGAGAGACTTGGTAGCTGACATCATCCCTAACCTGTCGCCAGCCGTCCCACCTTAGTAGCTTTGTCAATGAAACAAACTATCAGAACTTCACTGAAGTATATGGATAAGGCAAATACTCGCTGAGCTGTTCAGATCCTGATTATAGATTAAACCAAAACTGGAATAAGGTTCACAAACTTAAAGAACCACAAGGAACTAGTAAAGAAGATGTAAATGATGGAAACAAAGTTTCAAAATAAAGTAAGTTGAGTAGCAAGGAAAGATTAGCGGTTTCAAGTCTGTCCACCATGGAAGAAAGAAGAGTAAGGAGTGACTTGGCCATAACCCTTAAGATTCTAAAGCAGTTCGGTGACGTTGACAGCGAATGTTTCTTCTTTTTTTTTTTTTTTCGAAAGATGTGAAAATAGAAGAGGCAGAAATCTTAACATGAAAATAAGCAGTGAGCTTATTGGAAAAGTTGCAAAGAAGTACTTTCATAGTATAGGAGAAGTGGATCAGTGGAATATATTCAATGAAGAAATTGTGAATATGGACAACATTTAGAAGTATAAAAAGTTGGATGACTGTAAAGAAAGTGCAAGAAATGTGGCCCCACGAATGAACTCCCTCCGCTTACAATAAGAAAAGGCAATTACACACACACACACACACACACACACACACACACACACACATACATACATACACAAACAAACACGCACACACACGCACACACATATACAAATAAACACACACACACACACACACACACAAACACAAACATACAAACACACACACCCACACACACACACACACACACACAAAGAGAACCATACAACATTAAGGATGAAAAATGACCCCTGAAATACAAATTGACGTCATACAGTTTCGAAAGCAAGATTTATCAGCCTCGCAAAATTGAGTTTCACCCAGAATTGGGCAGACGAAAACGGGACAAAAGCAAATTAACGGAATGGCAATGTGATCTCCACTAGATCCCACCCTGGCAAATGCTACTTTTTGTTAGTATTGATATAAATGACCAAACAGCTGCCCACAGAGGTGTAAACTCTGAATCTATAAACGATATGTTGACTGTAAACATACTTTCAACCTTCGTAATTTCATGACCAAATTCCTTTGTGTCTAGTTTGAATCATCTTTACATATAAGATGACAATATTCACATCTGACGCTGAAGGATATATGTTCCCAGAGTTCTGGATGTATCGATTTAGCGATCGAACACTTCGTGTGATACCTCAGTCCATAGTAAGCCAACGCTTGGCATGTATCCTGTTGCAGGGTTGAGCTGTGATGTTTTGAAATCTAGCAGTGAGAAGTGACTGAGAGTCATTAAGAACATATTGGAAGAAATTGCATTATTACTTTTGTATATTTGACCAGGTTACAGCCTCTCCATTCCGAGATGCTACACAGGTGCAAATTATGCATGAAGTGCACGCAATTCTGTCTTTTTATTTCCCAAACATGGCTTTTAGAATTCATTCAAACTGCTTTTGATTTATTGACGAATTATAATTTTCAAGGTCCCTTAGAATTTCGCGAAGGAAACCATAAGAAAAAGCATTGATGATCTCTTCGTTAAACCCAAATTTTATGGTACTCATAGTATTGGTATATTTTCCCCACAGCATTTATTCGCTACTAAACTTGGCAAGTGGTGAAAAAAACCCCAAACTTGCTGAGCGAATGATACTTGAAAATTGTAGTGAGATTGGTATTAACGGCCAGAGGTCACGATTAAAAGCTTTTTAGAAAGCAAAGTCATAGTTCCTTCAGACTTGCAGGCATCACATGAACATAGATTTACTTGCAATCCTCGTAAAACATTGCAAAGTAGAAACTGAAGAGATATAACGCACCTCGAATAGTAGAACAATTTGATTTCTCGAATTGAATTGGCGCCAGTGGGGTTAAACCATCTTTTTCGTCAATTATGAGCCACTCGTTAGAAGTTGAATTCACGGGTTTGTGGCAGCATTTTTACAAACATCCCGAAATGTTTACGAAGGACGGACTACATCTGAGTATAAATTGGGAGCTACGCGTTTTGAGATGCTCTTTAGTGGGCCTCAGCGTGCGTTGTGGTCAGAAAACGAAGCCCGTCTAGAGCAGACCCATCTCATTTTCGTAAGTTTTTCGAAGCAAGTCTCTGCCTCATATCAGCATGTTATATGTTAATGTATATAGTATAATCAATAAAATTTTAGAGACACAGACAGCTGCACTAGAGGAAAATCATGACACGATTGTTATATTTGTGAATCTTGATCAGAGAGCAAAAATAGAGATTTTCTCGCCGAATGCGCATTTCCTAGGTACACTATCTAATTATAATCCTCATTAGAAAATGATAGTAAGATAAGTATATTGGATCCTCAGCAAATATATCAGAGGTAAATGAAAGTTATGATCAGTCAGCAGAAACATATCATAAACGCGACATTGTGGCAGATCTTAACATATCGGTAACTAGGTGGGGGAAATCCCTTACGAGCATCTCTGGTCGTGAACTCTGCTTGAATATACTTGATAATGACCGAAAACAATTAGTTTAGGAACTTACTCGTAGCGAGAACATTCTATACTTAATTCTAGCTACAAACAAGTATCTCATTATTAAAGTTAAAGTTTAATGCAAGTGATCACCAACAAATTACTTTTCAATATTGCAAGTGATAATATTTTTCAGTATTAGCTGAGACGGCACGGGCAGATGAGGCCCTGCTCAAGGCCGTCCAATTAACACTATATATATACACATATATATATACATATATATATTTATTTATTCATTTTGCTTTGTCGCTGTCTCCCGCGTTTGCGAGGTAGCGCAAGGAAACAGACGGAGAAATGGCCCAACCCACCCCCATACACATGTATATACATACACGTCCCCACACGCAAATATACATACCCATACATCTCAATGTACACATATATATACACACACAGACATATACATATATACACATGCATACAATTCACATTGTCTGCCTTTATTCATTCCCATCGCCACCTCGCCACACATGGAAATAACATCCCCTTCCCCATCATGTGTGCGAGGTAGCGCTAGGAAAAGACAACAAAGGCCATATGCAATAATGCCCGAAACCACAGCTCCCTTTCCACATCCAGGCCCCACATAACTTTCCATGGTTTGCCCCAGACGCTTCACATGCCCTGATTCAATCCATTGACAGCACGTCGACTCCGGTATACCGCATCGACCCAATTCATTCTATTCCTTGCCCGCCTTTCACCCTCCTGCATGTTCAGGCCCCGATCACTCAAAATCTTTTTCACTCCATCTTTCCACCTCCAATTTGGTCTCCCACTTCTCCTCGTTCCCTCCACCTCCGACACATATATCCTCTTGGTAAATCTTTCCTCACTCTTACTCTCTATGTGCCCAAACCATTTCAAAACACCCTCTTCTACTCTCTCAACCACGCTCTTCTTATTTCCACACATCTCTCTCACCCTTACATTACTTACTCGATCAAACCACCTCACACCACATATTGTCGTCAAACATCTCATTTCCAGCACATCCACCCTCCTACGCACAGCTCTATCCATAGCCCACGCCTCGCGGCCATACAACATTGTTGGAACCACTATTCCTTCAAACATACCCATTTTTGCTTTCCGAGATAATGTTCTCGACTTCCACACATTCTTCAAGGCTCCCAGGATTTTCGCCCCCTCCCCCACCCTATGATTCACTTCCGCTTCCCGCTTCCATGGTTCCATCCGCTGCCAGATCCACTCCCAGATATCTAAAACACTTTACTTCCTACAGTTTTTCTCCATTCAAACTTACCTCCCAGTTGACCTAACCCTCAACCCTACTGTACCTAATAACCTTGCTCTTATTCACATTTACTCTTAACTTTCTTCTTTCACACACTTTACCAAACTCAGTCACCAGCTTCTCCAGTTTCTCACATGAATCAGCCACCAGCGCTGTATCATCAGCGAACAACAACTGACTCACTTCCCAAGCTCTCTCATCCCCAACAGACTGCATACTTGCCCCTCTTTCCAAAACTCTTGCATTCACCTCCCTAACAACCCCATCCATAAACAAATTAAACAACAATGGAGACATCACACACCCCTGCCGCAAACCTACATTCACTGAGAACCAATCACTTTCCTCTTTTCCTACACGTACACATGCCTTACATCCTTGATAAAAACTTTTCACTGCTTCTAACAACTTGCCTCCCACACCATATACTCTTAGTACCTTCCACGGAGCATCTCTATCAACTCAATCATATGCCTATATACATACATATATATATATATATATATATATATATATATATATATATATATATATATATATATATATATATATATACAGAGCATCAGATTGGAGAAGAGCAGTGTGGTTTCAGAAGTGGTAGAGGATGTGTGGATCAGGTGTTTGCTTTGAAGAATGTATGTGAGAAATACTTAGAAAAGCAAATGGATTTGTATGTAGCATTTATGGATCAGGAGAAGGCATATGATAGAGTTGATAGAGATGCTCTGTGGAAGGTGTTAAGAATACATGGTGTGGTAGGCAAGTTGTTTGAAGTAGTGAAAAGTTTTTATCGAGGATGTAAGGCCTGTGTACGTGTAGGAGGAGAGGAAAGTGATTGGTTCTCAGTGAATGTAGGCTTGCGGCAGGGGTGTGTGATGTCTCCATGGTTGTTTAATTTGTTTATGGATGGAGTTGTTAGGGAGGTGAATGCAAGAGTTTTGGAAACAGGGGCAAGTGTGCAGTCTGTTGAGTATGAAAGAGCTTGGGAAGTGAGTCAGTTGCTGTTCGCTGATGATACAGCGCTGGTGGCTGATTCATGTGAGAAACTGCAGAAGATGGTGACCGAGTTTGGTAAAGTGTGTGAAAGAAGAAAGTTGAGAGCATATGTGAATAAGAGCAAGGTTATTAGGTACAGTAGGGTTGAGGGTCAAGTCAATTAGGAGGTAAGTTTGAATGGAGAAAAACTGGAGGAAGTAAAGTGTTTTAGATATCTGGGAGTGGATTTGGCAGCGGAAGTTAATCATAGGGTGGGGGAGGGGGCGAGAATTCTGGGAGCCTTGAAGAACGTGTGGAAGTCGAGAACATTATCTCGGAAAGCAAAAATGGGTATGTTTGAAGGAATAGTGGTTCTAACAATGTTGTATGGTTGCGAGGCGTGGGCTATTGATAGAGTTGTGCGCAGGAGGGTGGATGTACTGGAAATGAGATGTTTGAGGACAATATGTGGTGTGAGGTGGTTTGATCGAGTAAGTAATAATAGGGTGAGAGAGATGTGTGGTAATAAAAAGATTGCGGTTGAGATAGCAGAAGAGGGTGGTTTGATATGGTTTGGTCGCATGGAGAGAATGAGTGAGGAAAGCTTGACCAAGAGGATATATGTGTCAAAGGTGGAGGGAACGAGAAGAAGTGGGAGACCAAATTGTATGTGGAAAGATGGAGTGAAAAAGATTTTGAGTGATCGGGGCCGGAACATGCAGGAGGGTGAAAGGCGTGCAAGGAATAAAGTGAATTGGAACGATGTGGTATACCGGGGTTGACGTGCTGTCAGTGGATTGAATCAGGGCATGTGAAGCGTCTGGGGTAAACCATGGAAAGTGTGTGAAAGAAGAAAGTTAAGAGTAAATGTGAATAAGAGCAAGGTTATTAGGTACAGTAGGGTTGAGGGTCAAGTCAATTGGGAGGTAAGTTTGAATGGAGCAAAACTGGAGGAAGTAAAGTGCTTCCTTCAAACATACCCATTTTTGCTTTCCGAGATAATGTTCTCGACTTCCACACATTCTTCAAGGCTCCCAGGATTTTCGCCCCCTCCCCCACCCTATGATCCACTTCCGCTTCCATGGTTCCATCCGCTGCCAGATCCACTCCCAGATATCTAAAACACTTTACTTCCTCCAGTTTTGCTCAATTCAAACTTACCTCCCAATTGACTTGACCCTCAACCCTACTGCACCTAATAACCTTGCTCTTATTCACATTTACTCTTAACTTTCTTCTTTCACACACTTTACCAAACTCAGTCACCAGCTTCTGCAGTTTCTCACTTGAATCAGCCACCAGCGCTGTATCATCAGCGAACAACAACTGACTCACTTCCCAAGCTCTCTCATCCCCAACAGACTTGATACTTGCCCCTCTTTACAAAACTCTTGCATTTACCTCCCTAACAACCCCATCCATAAACAAATTAAACAATCATGGAGACATCACACACCCCTGTCGCAAACCTACATTCACTGAGAACCAATCACTTTCCTCTCTTCCTACACGTACACATGCCTTACATCCTCGATAAAAACTTTTCACTGCTTCTAACAACTTGCCTCCCACACCATATATTCTTAATACCTTCCACAGAGCATCTCTATTAACTCTATCATATGCCTTCTCCAGATCCATAAATGCTACATACAAATCCATTTGCTTTTCTAAGTATTTCTCACACACATTCTTCAAAGCAAACACCTGATCCACACATCCTTTACCACTTCTGAAACCACACCGCTCTTCCCCAATCTGATGCTCTGTACATGCCTTCACCCTCTCAATCAATACCCTCCCATATAATTTACCAGGATACTCAACAAACTTATACCTCTGTAATTTGAGCACTCACTCTTATCCCCTTTGCCTTTGTACAATGGCACTATGCACGCATTCCGCCAATCCTCAGGCACCTCACCATGAGTCATACATACATTAAATAACCTTACCAACCAGTCAATAATACAGTCACCCCCTTTTTTAATAAACTCCACTGCAATACCATCCAAACCTGCTGCCTTGCCGGCTTTCACCTTCCGCAAAGCTTTTACTACCTCTTCTCTGTTTAACAAATCATTTTCCCTAACCCTCTCACTTTGCACACCACCTCGACCAAAACACCCTATATCTGCCACTCTATCATCAAACACATTCAACAAACCTTCAAAATACTCGCTCCATCTCCTTCTCACATCACCACTACTTGTTATCACCTCCCCATTTGCGCCCTTCACTGAAGTTCCCATTTGCTCCCTTGTCTTACGCACTTTATTTACCTCCTTCCAGAACATCTTTCTATTCTCCCTAAAATTTAATGATACTCTCCCACCCCAACTCTCATTTGCCCTCTTTTTCACCTCTTGCACCTTTCTCTTGACCTCCTGTCTCTTTCTTTTATACATCTCCCACTCAACTGCATCTTTTCCCTGCAAAAATCGTCCAAATGCCTCTCTCTTCTCTTTCACTAATAATCTTACTTCTTCATCCCACCACTCACTACCCTTTCTAATCAACCCACCTCCCACTCTTCTCATGCCACAAGCATCTTTTGCGCAATCCATCACTGATTCCCTAAATATATCCCATTCCTCCCCCACTCCCCTTACTTCCATTGTTCTCACCTTTTTCCATTCTGTACTCAGTCTCTCCTGGTACTTCCTCACACAAGTCTCCTTCCCAATCTCACTTACTCTCACCACCCTCTTCACCCCAACATTCACTCTTCTTTTCTGGAAACACATACAAATCTTCACCTTAGCCTCCACAAGATAATGATCAGACATCCCTCCAGTTGCACCTCTCAGCACATTAACATCCAAAAGTCTCTCTTTCGCGCGCCTATCAATTAACACGTAATCCAATAACGCTCTCTGGCCATCTCTCCTACTTACATACGTATACTTATGTATATCTCGCTTTTTAAACCAGGTATTCCAATCACCAGTCCTTTTTCAGCACATAAATCTACAAGCTCTTCACCATTTCCATTTACAACACTGAACACCCCATGTATACCAATTATTCCCTCAACTGCCACATTACTCACCTTTGCATTCAAATCACCCATCACTATAACCCGGTCTCGTGCATCAAAACCACTGACACACTCATTCAGCTGCTCCTAAAACACTTGTCTCTCATGATCTTTCTTCTCATGCCCAGGTGCATATGCACCAATAATCACCCATCTCTCTCCATCAGCTTTCAGTTTTACCCATATTAATCGAGAATTTACTTTCTTACATTCTATCACATACTCCCACAACTGTTTCAGGAGTACTGCTACTCCTTCCCTTGCTCTTGTCCTCTCACTAACCCCTGACTTTACTCCCAAGACATTTCCAAACCACTCTTCCCCTTTACCCTTGAGCTTCGTATCACTCAGAGCCAAAACATCCAGGTTCCTTTCCTCAAACATACTACCTATCTCTCCTTTTTTCACATCTTGGTTACATCCACACACATTTAGGACACTCCAGTCTGAGCCTTCGAGGAGGATGAGCACTCCCCGCGTGACTCCTTCTTCTGTTTCCCATTTTTGAAAGTTAAAAAATACATATATATATATATATATATATATATATATATATATATATATATATATATATATATATATATATATATATATATGCCCTAGCCTATGCCAGGTACCCATTATATCGACCAACCCCTGGGGATGGATGGATAGCTGGGTTGACTGTATACCAACTGTTGCAAGTATGATTCGAACCTATGCGCTCGACCCTGAGCCGTCCATGAATGCGTCACGGTCTGGAACGCTAACCAATACACCATGGATGTCCGTACTCAGATAAAACTTATCTGGGCTTTCTGTTTTCATTATTTTCATTCAATGTAATATGGAAGACGCGAAAAAATACCAGATTTTAGCCTTACAGATTTTTACGCTTTATGCAATGATCTTGACAGGTAAAAGATCTGGAAAAGTTTCACTGAACCTTGCAACGTAGTGGAGACAACGTATGTGCCAGTGTGGAGTGGGCGGTCTTTATCGAAAATGATGGAAAAATGAAGAGCTTGCTATTTCAGAAACCAGCATATGAGAAATTCAAAGAGACCAATAACCTACATAATAGGGAAAACTGTCTCACTCTGCGTACAGTAACGAAGAGATTATAATGTTAAAGTAAACATCAATATGAAACGTATATAGCAGCGGAATTGTTAGTAGTAAGAGACTCATTACTCGGTCAACTGGTCCATTAGTTACGGAAAACTGTGACTTATTTCAAGACAATGAAGACACTGCAACGATCTCTTATGATCCCTTGCATCTTCATTTGCGATTGAAAACCCGGCTCATGTCCGGCACCCATTTCCATTGATAAAAGGGGAAAACGTTTAGCAATATAATTAGAAAGATAAAGATACACTATCAGCCAGCATAACTGATAACAATATAAAGAAAACACCAGGTCCAAATACCTTTTTATCTGAGGTATATGAAAGAGGCGAAAAGTGAGATAGTTAAACCCTTGACTGCCCTTTTCAGTAATGCACTTGCTACAAGAAAAGTTTTAGAATAATGAGGATTTGCTATCATAAGTTAATGAATTACTGCCCAGAAATTTTCGCGCAACTAGCTTAATATCCGTAGTTGGAAAGTAAAGGAAAGCATCATTAGGGACAGAGTTGTAAACTATTTAGAGGATCAACACTTGACATAACATTCTTAGCATGGTTTTGGACGAAATCGTTCATGTCTGAAAAACATGCATGATTTCTTTACAGATATTATCAACATGTTTTATGAAGATAAAGCAGCTGATTTCATCTACTTGGATTTCTAAAATTGTATTCGATAAAATTCAGCATCATTGCTTACTAGTAAAAGTTAAAGTCACTTGGTACAGATGGGAATGAATTTCGGCGGTTAAGAAATTGGTTGAGTGGCTGTAAACGAAGGGTCATTGATTTTTTGGTCATACTGCAGAATGGTTGGACGAGGAAATAGTGTGGCGCAGGGATCAAACTTGGGACCAGTTTTCTTCCTTATATATATAAATGATTAGATCATTTATATATATATATATATATATATATATATATATATATATATATATATATATATATATATATATATATATATAAATGATTAGATCATTTATATATATATATATATATATATATATATATATATATATATATATATATATATATATATATATATATATGAGAAAGAGAACTGTGCTGCATTGTGAGGCATCGAAATTCGCAGACGAATAAACTGGGAAGTAAATATACAGCTGAAATTGAACGTCTGAAGCTTCAAACTGACACAGACAGAATGATCTACCAGCCTTATACGTGGCAAAATGATTATGATATTGATAATGGAAGAAATTTATCTTATGGCAATAAAAACGTGAAAACAAACTACAATATGAATTATACTGAGCTACGAAAGGTGCATAAGGAGAATGACTTGTGTGTAATAATCAATAATCTCTGGAGAACTTAAAGCCACGTAAGCAGTGCACGAAAAGTATTGGATTCATAGTTAGAGCTTTCAAACTTAAGTCTATGAAAATAATTAACATTCCTTACGGTTCACAAGTGTATTACAGTCTTGATACTATGTTCAGCGTGGATCATCCTGCTTGAGGAAAGAGACAGAAGGAATGGAACTGTTATGATGATTGCCGGACTGGGAAACAAATCCTATGAAAGCCAACAAAATGACTTTACCTCATTCAGCCGGGAAAAAAGAATTTTAGAAATCTTGTACAAGTATGTGAAAGGAGAGGTCATTATCAGTTAACACAAAGATGGGCATGCTTGAAGATGGAGTAAACCAGGCTGTGGTGTATGGATTAGTCTTAGACACTGACTTTACATAAAGAAAGATAGAGAGGGAATGTGTTGGATATAAAATCCCCGAGGACAGTTGTGGTGTAAAACGGATTCATGGTGTAGGGAGGGACCATAAAAGTGACATGAATAATCAAGGGAATGAGAGATGTGAATCGGATTGAACGAACTGGAGTGTTGTCATATTCCAGCTAACATTGAGTTGAACCAGAGTGAAGGAAGCATTTACGTAAAGTAATCCACGGGTAGCGCTTCGAGGACCGACTGTGAATGATAAGCTTTGGTTTCAGTAACACATTGCAAATGAAACGTAGGGAATGGAAGAAAGCAAATGAGCCATTTGGTCGTATCCAAGTGCTCTCTCTCTCTCTCTCTCTCTCTCTCTCTCTATCTATATATATATATATATATATATATATATATATATATATATATATATATATACATATATACATATATATATATATATATATATATATATATATATATATATATATATATATATATATATATATATATATATATATATTTATTATTTAATACTTTGTCGCTGTCTCCCGCGTTAGCGAGGTAGTGCAAAGAAACAGACGAAAGAATGGCCCAACCCACCCACATACACATGTATATACATACACGTCCATACACGCACATATACATACCTGTACATCTCAACGTATACATATATATACACACACAGATATATACATATATACACATGTACATAATTCATACTGTCTGCCCTTATTCATTTCTGTCGCCACCATGCCACACATTAAATGACAATCCCCACCCCCCGCATGTGCGCGAGGTAGCGCTAAGAAAAGACAACAAAGGCCACATTCGTTCATACCCAGTCTCTAGCTGTCATGTATGATGCACCGAAACCCAGTCCCTTTCCACATCCAGGCCCCACAAAACTTTCCATGGTTTACCCCAGACGCTTCACGCGCCCTGGTCCAATCCATTGACAGCACGTCGACCCCGGTATACCACATCGTTCCAATTCACTCTATTCCTTGTATACCTTTCATCCTCCTGCATGTTTAGGCCCCGATCACTCAAAATCTTTTTCACTCCATCTTTCTACCTCCAATTTGGTCTCCCACTTCTCATTCCCTCCACCTCTGATATATATACCCTCTTGGTCAATCTTTCCTCACTCATTCTCTCCATGAGACCAAACCATTTCAAAACACCCTCTTTTGCTCTCTCAACCACGCTCTTTTTATTGCCACAGATCTCTCTTACCGTTTCATTACTTACTCGATCAAACCACCTCACACCACATATTCTCCTCAAACATCTCATTTCCAGCACATCCACCCTCCTCCGCACAACTCTATCTATAGCCCACGAATCGCAACCATACAACATTGCTGGAACCACTATTCCTTCAAACATACCCATTTTTGCCTTCCAAGATAACGTTCTCGACTTCCACACATCTTTCAACGCTCCCAGAACTTTCGCCCCCTCTCCCACCATATGATTCACTTCCGCTTCCATGGTTCCATCCGCTAACAAATCCACTCCCAGATATCTAAAACACTTCACTTCCTCCAGTATTTCTCCATTCAAACTTACCTCCTAATTGACTTGACCCCCAACCCTACTGTACCTAATAACCTTGCTCTTATTCACATACACTCTCAGCTTTCTTCTTTCACACACTTTACCAAACGCAGTCACCAGCTTCTGCAGTTTCTCACCCGAATCAGCCACCAGCGCTGTATCATCAGCGAACAACAACTGACTCACTTCCTAAGCTCTCTCATCCACAACAGACTGCATACTCGCCCCTTTCTCCAAAACTCTTGCATTCACCTCCCTAACAACCCTACCCATAAACAAATTGATTAGCCATGGAGACATCACGCACCCCTGCCGCAAACCTACATTCACTGAGAACCAATCACTTTCCTCTTTTCCTACTCGTACACATGCCTTACATCCTCGATAAAAACGTTTCACTGCTTCTAACAACCTGCCTCCCACACCATATATTCTTAATACCTTCCACAGAGCATCTCTATCAACTCTATCATATGGTCTCTCCAGATTCATAAATGCTACATACAAATCCATTTGCTTTTCTAAGTATTTCTCACATACATTCTTCAAAGCAAACATCTGATCCACACATCCTCTACCACTTCTGAAACCACATTGCTCTTCCCCAATCTGATGCTCTGTACATGCCTTCACCCTCTCAATCAATACCCTCCCATATAATTTACCAGGAATACTCAACAAAATTATACCTCTGTAATTTGAGCACTCACTTTTATCCCCTTTGCCTTTGTACAATGGCACTATACAAGCATTCCGCCAATCCTCAGGCGGAGACTGAGTACAGAATGGAAAAGGGTGAGAACAAAGGACGTGAGGGGAATGGGGAAGGAATGGGATGTATTTAGAGAATCAGTGATGGCTTGTGCAAAAGATGCTTGTGGCATGAGAAGCATGGGAGGTGGGTTGATTAGAAAGGGTAGTGAATGGTGAGATGAAGAGGAAAGATTATTAGTGAAATAGAAGAGAGGGGCATTTGGACGATTTTTGCAGGGAAATAATGCAAATGACTGGGAGATTTATAAAAGAAAGAGGCAGGAGGTCAAGTGAAAGGTGCAAGAGTTGGAAAAAGGGCAAATGAGAGTTGGAGTGAGACAGTATCATTAAATTTCAGGGAGAATAAAAAGATGTTTTGGAAGGAGGCAAATAAAGCGCTGCCATGGTATTTGATAATAGAAGATTCATTGATATTTCTCGTGGTAATAGAGTTAGAGTTCATAACTGAGATGGCCTTACTCCAGTCAATACAATGATCATAGTTTTTCACGTGATTAAACAAGGCATCTAATTCTTGTCCTGTTCTTATACTATTGTTATGTTGCTTCATTCTAACAGAAAGATCCTTACCAGTCTGCCCAACATAAAACTAATCACAATTTCTAACTCCAATACCACAAGAAATATCATTGAACCTTCTAGTTTTTAATACACAAAGAATTATAACCTTAATATTAATAAAGGTCTATACAAATTAGATAGCTTTATTGTTGATAGGGAACGAGAAAGTTAAGTGGGTGGAAAGGTGTGGTGGAAATCTTTGAGCTTGGAGATGAGACTTGTATGAGTAAGGAGGAGAGGTGAGAGCACACGAAACTAGGATAATAGATGAGGAACTGCAGTAATTTTGGGAAACAGTGCTTATGTGTGCACAAAAAGTGTATGGTATGCGGATGGTGTGCTGGGGCTATTCAAGAAAGGTGTGTGGTGGGTTGGAGCCATGCAAGGAAGGTATGTGGTGGGATGGAGCCATGGAAGAAAGGTGTGTGGTGGGATGAGGAAGCTAAGTTGTCAGTGAAAGAGAAAATTGAGGCGTTTGGGTCTGATATCCACGGAAGCAGTGCAGATGAGTGGAAGTTGTACAAGAGGAAGCGGAAGGAAGTCAAGAGGAAGGTGTAGGGGTTGAAAAAAAGGGCAAAAGAGAATTGTGGGTGAGCGAATATCAGCAAATGTCAGGAAGAATCAGGAAATATTTTTGAAGCCGGTGAATAATGTGAGGGGAGTGAGAATCGAATGGAAACATCGGCGACGGGATCAGATGGGAAACTGGCAACAGGTAAAGATGAAGTGAGTATTTGGAAGGACTGTTGAATGTATTAGATGATAGTGTGGCAGATGAGGGGAATCTGGGTTGTGGATTCACGGTAAGGGAAGCAAGAGAGTAATGTCAAATGGCTTGGTGAAAAGAAAAGAGGCGATGAATACCTTGCGTTAGATGAAATGCGGCAAAGGAGTTGGGCTGGATGGACCACAGCTGAATTTTTCAAGAAAGGGAGTGGCAATGTTGCTGACTCGCTAATTAGAATTTGAAATATACTCATGGCCCGAGGATTCGCGGAATGCTTGTATACCGATATTTGATAAAGGTAAGGGTGACTAAAGTACTTGTTCGATTTACTGAAAAATTCATCGATTGTACCTGGCAGGTAATATGGGAGTGGAAAATGAGAGGAAGGTGGCATGCATAGCGATAGATTCAGACTGAGGAGGAACAATGTGGGTTCAGGAATCAGCTGGCTGCTTTGAAGAATGTGTGAGACATACTGAAATGAATATAAGGATTTGTATGCGGCATTTATGGATTGACAAAGATGTTGTCAAAGATGTTGCGAATATACATTGTTTGAAAGGACAACAACCAGAAGAGGTAGAGAGTTACGCTTAAGTGTGAACAAGAAGAACAGAGTGCGAGTTCTTACAGGCGAAGGTGGGTCTACGGTAGGGTGTGCGTGATGTCACTATGGCTATTCAACCTGTTTATGGATAAGAAGACGAGAGAGGGGGCAAGTCTGCAACATTTTGGGAACAGGGGGTGGGGAGTGGGAGTGGGTTGGTGGTAGAGAGTGAGGAGTGCGGGTGGGTTGTGGGTAAGAGGTGGGTTTGCTGATGACACAGCGCTGGCGGTAGATTCGGTTGAGAAACTTCAAGAGTTAGTTCCTAAGTTGGTGAGAGTGTTTGAAAGGAGAAAGTTGTGGGTTAATATGAATAAAAGTAAAGTTATAAAGTTTAGCAGTGGAGAGATGAAAGATGGTTGGAGCGTAAATTTGGAGGGATTAAACCTGTTGGAAGTGCAGTCAGCGGACAACTGACCCATGGAAGCTGAAGTAGCCCATAAAGTGAGCAAAAGATCTATGGTCCAGGATGCAGTAAGCAGTGTCTGGGACATTTCTGAAAGGCACAGAAGTTGTGATGGTGTTGTATGGATGTGGGGCATATACGGTAGACTAAAAAGAAATAGAAATACGGAGAAGGGTGACACGTTAGAAATTAAGTATCTGAGGACAATATGTGTTAATAGGAGGGTTGATCCAGTAAGATATGATAGGCTAAGAAAGATGTGTTATGCTAAGATAGCTTAAGAGGGTGTTCTTTTCAGATATAGGGTGTTTTGGTCGAGGTGGTGTGCAAAGTGAGAGGGTTAGGGAAAATGATTTGGTAAACATAGAAGAGGTAGTAAAAGCTTTGCGGAAGATGAAAGCCGGCAAGGCAGCGGGTTTGGATGGTATTGCAGTGGAATTTATTAAAAAAGGGGGTGACTGTATTGTTGACTGGTTGATAAGGTTATTTAATGTATGTATGACTCATGGTGAGGTGCCTGAGGATTGGCGTAATGCTTGCATAGTGCCATTGTACAAAGGCAAAGGGGATAAGAGTGAGTGCTCAAATTACAGAGGTATAAGTTTGTTGAGTATTCCTGGTAAATTATATGGGAGGGTATTGGTTGAGAGGGTGAAGGCATGTACAGAGCATCAGATTGGGGAAGAGCAGTGTGGTTTCAGAAGTGGTAGAGGATGTGTGGATCAGGTGTTTGCTTTGAAGAATGTATGTGAGAAATACTTAGAAAAGCAAATGGATTTGTATGTAGCATTTATGGATCTGGAGAAGGCATATGATAGAGTTGATAGAGATGCTCTGTAGAAGGTATTAAGAGCATATGGTGTGGGAGGCAAGTTGTTAGAAACAGTGAAAAGTTTTTATCGAGGATGTAAGGCATGTGTACGTGTAAGAAGAGAGGAAAGTGATTGGTTCTCAGTGAAGGTAGGTCTGCGGCAGGGGTGTGTGATGTCTCATGGTTGTTTAATTTGTTTATGGATGGGTTTGTTAGAGAGGCGAATGCAAGAGATTCGAAAAGAGAGGCAAGTATGCAGTCTGTTGTGGATGAGAGAGCTTGGGAAGTGAGTCAGCTGTCGTCCGCTGATGGTATATACAGGGCTGGTGGCTGATTCATGTGAGAAACTGCAGAAGCTGGTGACTGAGTTTAGTAAGGTGTGTGAAAGAGGAGAGTTGAGAGTAAATGTGAGTAAGAGCAAGGTTGTTAGGTACAGTAGGGTTGAGGGACAAATCACTTGGGAGGTAAGTTTGAATGGAGAAAAACTGGAGGAAGTGAAGTGTTTTAGATATCTGGGAGTGGATCTGGCAGCGGATGAAACCATGGAAGCGGAAGTTAATCATAGGGTGGGGGAGGGGGCGAAAACTCTGGGAGCCTTGAACGGTGTGTGGAAGTCGAGAACATTATCTCGGAAAGCAAAGGTGGGTATATTTGAGGGAATAGTGGTTCCAACAATGTTGTATGGTTGCGAGGCGTGGGCTATGGATAGAGTTGTGCGCAGGAGGGTTGATGTGCTGGAAATGAGATGTTTGAGGACAATATGTGGTGTGAGGTGGTTTGATCGAGTTAGTAATAATAGGGTAAGAGAGATGTGTGGTAATAAAAGAGTGTGGTTGAGAGAGCAGAAGAGGGTGTTTTGAAATGGTTTGGTCACATGGAGAGAATGAGTGAGGAAATATTGACCAAGAGGATACATGTGTCAGAGGTGGAGGGAACGAGGAGAAGTGGGAGACCAGATTAGAGGTGGAAAGATGGAGTGAAAAAGATTTTGAGTGATCGGGGCCTGAACATGCAAGAGGGTGAAAGGCGTGCAAGGAATAGAGTGAATTGGAACGATGTGGTATACCGGGGTCGACGTGCTGTCAATGGATTGAACCAGGGCATGTGAAGCGTCTGGGGTAAACCAAGGAAAGTTCTGTGGGGCTTGGATGTGGAAAGGGAGCTGTGGTTTCGGGCATTATTGCATGACAGCTGGAGACCCTCAACCCTACTGTACCTAACAACCTTGCTCTTACTCACATTTACTCTCAGCTTTCTTCTTTCACACACTTTACCAAACTCAGTCACCAGCTTCTGCAGTCTCTCACATGAATCAGCCACCAGCGCTGTATCATTAGTGAACAACAACTGACTCACTTCCCAAGCTCTCTCATCCAGAAAAGACTGCTTACTTGCCCCTCTTTCCAAAACTCTTGCAGTTCAACGTATACATAAACAGACACATACATACACACACACACACACACACACACACACACACACACACAAACATATATATATATATATATATATATATATATATATATATATATATATATATATATATATATATATATATATTTGCGCCTTTCATCCATTCTCGTCGCCATCCCACCGCACATGAGAAAATATCCCTCCCGTCCAGCGAGGTAGCGCCATGGAAAAGAAAGAAAACAGAATGCCACATTTGTTCACACTCAGTCTCTAACTGTCATGTGTAATGCACCGAAACTACAGCTCCCTTTCAACATCCAGATCCCACAGACCTATCCATGGTTTACCTCAGACGCTTCACATACCCTCGTTGAATCTACAGACAGCACGTCGACCTTGGTATACCACATCGTTCCAATTCACTCTATTCCTTGCACGACTTTCACTCTCCTGTATGTTCTAGCCCCAATAGCTCAAATCGTTTTCACTCCTTCCTTCCACCTCCAATTTGTTCTACCGCTTCTCCTTACCTCCACCTCTGACACATGTACCCTCTTTGTCAATCTTTCCGCACTCATTCCCTCCATGTGACCAAACCATTTCGACATATCCTCTTCTGTTCTCTCAACCACACTCTTTTTGTTACCAAACATATCTCTTGCCCTTTCATTACTTACTCGATCAAACCACCTTATACCACATATTGTCCTCAAACATCTCATTTCCAGCACATCAACCCTCCTGCGCACAACCTTATCTATAGCCCATTCCTCGCAACCATAAAACATTGTTGGAACCACTATTCCTTCAAACATATCCATTTTTGCTCTCCAAGATAACATTCCCCCGCTCCACACATTCTTCAACGCTCTCAGAACCTTCGACCCCTCCCCCACACTGTGACTCTCTTCCGCAACCATGAATCCATCCGATGCTGAGTGCACTCCGGATATCTAAAACACTTTATTTCCTCCAGTTTTTCTGCATTGAAACTCAAATCCCAGCTAACTTGTCCCTTAACCCTATTGAACCAAATAACTTTGCTCTTATTCACATTTACTCTCAACTTTCATCTTTCAAACACGACCAAACTCAGTCACTAACTTTTGCAGTTTCTCATCCGAATCAGCCACCAGCGCTGTATCATCAGCGAACAACAACTGACTCATTTCCCAAGCCCTCTCATCTAGAACAGACTACATACTTGCCCCTCTCTCCAAAACTCTTCCATTCACCTCCCTAACAACCTCATCCATAAACAAATTAAACAACCTTGGACACAGCACGAACCCCTGCCGCAAACCGACATTCACTGGGAACCAATCACTTTCCTCTCCTATTACTCGAACACATGCCTTACATCCTTAATAAAAACTTTTCATTAATTCTAGCAACGTACCTCCCACACCATATACTCTTAAACCTTCCACAAAGTATCTCAATCAACCCTATCATATCCCTTCTCCAGATCCATAAATGCTACACACAAATCCATCTGTTTTTCTAAGTATTTCTCATATACATTCTTCAGAGCAAACACCTGATCCACACATTCTCTAACACACTGCTCTTCCCAAATCTGATGCTCTGTACATGCCTTTGCCTTCTCAATCAATACGCTCACATATAATTTCCCAGGAATACTCAACTTTTCCCTCTATAATTTGAACACTCACCTTTATCCCCTTTGCCTTTGTACAATGGCACTATGCATGCATTCCGCCAATCCTCAGGCACTTAATGGTGATCCATATATATTAACTGAATATCCTTAACAACCAATCAACAACACAGTCACCCCTTTCTTAATACATTCCACTGCAGTACCATCCAAACCCGCCGTCTTGCCGGCTTTCATCTTCCGCAAAGCTTTAACTACCTCTTCTTTGTTTACCAAACCATTCTCCATGACCCTCTCACTTCGCTCACCACGCCAAACAAAGCACCTTATATCTACCGCTCTATCACCAAACACATTCAACAAACTTTCAAAATACTCATTCCATCTCCTTCCTACTTCACAACTACTCGTTATTACCTTCCCATTTGCCCCCTTCACTTATGTTCCCATTTGTTATCTCGTCTTACGCACTTTATTTACCTCCTTCTAAAACATCTTTTTATTCTACCTAAAAGTTAATGAGACTTTCTCAACCAAACTCTCATTTATCCACATTTTTATCTCTTACACCTTTCTGTTGACCTCCTGCCACTTTCTCTTATATATCTCCCAGTCATTTGCACTACTTCCCTGCAAGAATTGTCCAAATGCCTCTCTCTTATCTTTCACTAACACAATTACTTCTTCATCCCACCACTCACTACCCTTTCTAATCTGCTCACCTCCCATCTTTCTCATGCCACAGGCATCTTTTGCCCATGCCATCGCTGCTTGCCTAAATACATTCCATTCCTCCCCCACTCCTCTTACTTCATTTGCTCTTACCTTTTGCCATTCTACACTCAATCTCTCCAGGTACTTATTCAATCTCCTTTCCAAACTCACTTACTCTCACTACTCTCTTCTCCACAACATTCACTCTTCTTTTCTGAAAACCCCCGCAAATCTTCACCTTCGCTTCCACAAGATAGTGATCAGACATCCCTCCAGCTGCCCCTCTGAGCACATTAACAACGAATAGTCTCTCTTTCACACGCCTGTTAATTAACATGTAATCCAATAACGCCCTTTGGCCATCTCTCCTACTCACGTACGTATTCTTATGTATATCTCTTTTTAAACCAGGTATTCCCAATCACCAGTCCTTTTTCAGCATACAAATCCACAAGTACTTTTACTCAGAGCCGAAACAACCACGTTCCTTTCCTCAAACATACTATCTATCTCTTCTTTTTTCTCATCTTGGTTACATCCACACTTATTCAGATACTCCAATCTGAGGTTTGGATGAGGATGAGCACTCCACGCATGACGCCTTCTTCTGCTTCCCCTTATATATATATATTTTTTTTTTTTTTTTTTGCTTTGTCGCTGTCTCCCGCGTTTGCGAGGTAGCGCAAGGAAACAGACGAAAGAAATGGCTCAACCCACCCCCATACACATGTATATACATACGTCCACACACGCAAATATACATACCTACACAGCTTTCCATGGTTTACCCCAGACGCTTCACATGCCCCGATTCAATCCACTGACAGCACGTCAACCCCGGTATACCACATCGCTCCAATTCACTCTATTCCTTGCCCTCCTTTCACCCTCCTGCATGTTCAGGCCCCGATCACTCAAAATCTTTTTCACTCCATCTTTCCACCTCCAATTTGGTCTCCCACTTCTCCTCGTTCCCTCCACCTCCGACACATATATCCTCTTGATCAATCTCTCCTCACTCATTCCCTCCATGTGCCCAAACCATTTCAAAACACCCTCTTCTGCTCTCTCAACCACGCTCTTTTTATTTCCACACATCTCTCTTACCCTTACGTTACTTACTCGATCAAACCACCTCACACCACACATTGTCCTCAAACATCTCATTTCCAGCACATCCATCCTCCTGCGCACAACTCTATCCATAGCCCACGCCTCGCAACCATACAACATTGCTGGAACCACTATTCCTTCAAACATACCCATTTTTGCTTTCCGAGATAATGTTCTCGACTTCCACACATTCTTCAAGGCTCCCAGGATTTTCGCCCCCTCCCCCACCCTATGATCCACTTCCGCTTCCATGGTTCCATCCGCTGCCAGATCCACTCCCAGATATCTAAAACACTTTACTTCCTCCAGTTTTCTCCATTCAAACTTACCTCCCAATTGACATGACCCTCAACCCTACTGTACCTAATTACCTTGCTCTTATTCACATTTACTCTTAACTTTCTTCTTTCACACACTTTACCAAACTCAGTCACCAGCTTCTGCAGTTTCTCACATGAATCAGCCACCAGCACTGTATCATCAGTGAACAACAACTGACTCACTTCCAAAGCTCTCTCATCCACAACTGCATTCACCTCCCTAACAACCCCATCCATAAACAAATTAAACAACCATGGAGACATCACACATCCCTGCCGCAAACCTACATTCACTGAGAACCAATCACTTTCCTCTCTTCCTACACGTACACATGCCTTACATCCTCGATAAAAACTTTTCACTGCTTCTAACAACTTGCCTCCCACACCATATATTCTTAATACCTTCCACAGAGCATCTCTATCAACTCTATCATATGCCTTCTCCAGATCCATAAATGCTACATACAAATCCATTTGCTTTTCTAAGTATTTCTCACATACATTCTTCAAAGCAAACATCTGATCCACACACACACACACACACACACATATATATATATATATATATATATATATATATATATATATATATATATATATATATATATATATATATATATATATATATATATATATATTATCCCTGGGGATAGGTGAGAATGAATACTTCCCGGGCATTCCTCACGTGTCGTAGAACGCCGATAAAGGGGACCGGAGCAGGGGGCTAGAAACCATCCCCTCCTTGTATTTTAACTTTCCCAACGGGGAAACAGAAGAAGGAGTCACGCGGGGAGTAGTGCTCATTCTCCTCGAAGGCTCAGACTGGGGTGTCTAAATGTGTGTGGATGTAACCAAGATGAGGAAAAAGGAGAGATAGGTAGTATGTTTGAGGAAAGGAACCTGGATATTTTGGCTCTTAGTGAAACGAATCTCAAGGGTAAAGGGGAAGAGTGGTTTGGGAATTTCTTTGGAGTAAAGTCAGGGGTTAGTGAAAGAACAAGAGCAAGGGAAGGAGTAGCACTACTCCTGAAACAAGAGTGCTGGGAGTATGTGATAGAGTGTAAGAAAGTAAACTCTAGATTGATATGGGTAAAACTGAAAGTAAATGAAGCGAGATGGGTGATTATTGGTGCATAGGAACCTGGGCATGAGAAGAAAGATCATGAGAGGCAAGCGTTTTGGGAGCAGCTGAGTGAGTGTGTTAGTAGTTTTGATGCACGAGACTGGGTTATAGTGATGGGTGATTTGAATGCAAAGGTGAGTAATGTGGCAGTTGAGGGAATAATTGGTGTACATGGGGTGTTCAGTGTTGTAAATGGAAATGGTGAAGAGCCTGTAGATTTATGTGCTAAAAAAGGACTGGTGATTGGGAATACCTGGTTGAAAAACAGAGATATACATAAGTATACGTATGTAAGTAGGAAAGATAGCCATAGAGCATTATTGGATTACGTGTTAATTGATAGGCGCGCGAAAGAGAGACTTTTGGATATCAATGTGCTGAGAGGTGCAACAGGACGGATGTCTGATCATTATTTGGTGGAGGCGAAAGTGAAGATTTGTAGAGGTTTTCAGAAAAGAAGAGAGAATGATGGTGTGAAGAGAGTGGTGAGAGTAAGTGAGCTTGGGAAGGAGACTTGTGTGAGGAAGTACCAGGAGAGACTGAGTACAGAATGGAAAAAGGTGAGAACAAAGGACGTAAGGGGAGTGGGGGAGGAATGGAATGTATTTAGGGAAGCAGTGATGGCTTGCGCAAAAGATGCTTGTGGCATGAGAAGCGTGGGAGGTGGGCAGATTAGAAAGGGTAGTGAGTGGTGGGAAGAAGAAGTAAGATTATTAGTGAAAGAGAAGAGAGGCATCTGGATGATTATTGCAGGGAAATAATGCAAATGACTGGGAGATGTATAAAAGAAAGAGGTCAACAGAAACGTGCAAGAGGTGTAAAAGAGGGCAAATTAGAATTAGAGTGAGAGAGTATCATTAAATTTTAGGGAAAATAAAAAGATGTTTTGGAAGGAGGTAAATAAAGTACGTAAGACAAGGGAACAAATGGGAACATCAGTGAAGGGGGCTAATGGGGAGGTGACAACAAGTAGTGGTAATGGGAGGAGATGGAGTGAGTATTTTGAAGGTATGTTGAATGTGTTTGATGATAAGAGTGGCAGATACAGGATGTTTTGTTCGAGGTAGTGTGCAATGTGAGAGGGTTAGGGAGAATGATTTGGTAAAGAGAGAAGAGGTAGTAAAAGCGTTGTGGAAGATGAAAGCCGGCAAGGCAGCTTGTTTGTATGGTATTGCAGTGGAATTTATTAAAAAAGGGGGGTGACTGTATTGTTGACTGGTCGGTTAGGTTATTTAATGTATGTATGACGTATGGTGAGGTGCCTGAGGATTGGCGGAATGCTTGCATAGTGCCATTGTATAAAGGCAAAGGGGTTAAAAGTGAGTGCTCAAATTACAGAGGTATAAGTTTGTTGAGTATTCCTGGTAATTTATATGGGAGGGAATTGATTGAGAGGGTGAAGGCATGTACAGATCATCAGATTGGGGAAGAGCAGTGTGGTTTCAGAAGTGGTAGAGGATGTGTAGATCAGGTGTTTGCTTTGAAGATTGTGTGTGCGAAATACTTAGGAAAGCAAATGGATTTGTATGTAGCATTTATGAATCTGGAGAAGGCATATGATAGAGATGCTCTGTGTAAGGTATTAAGAATATATGATGTGAGAGGTAAGTTGTTAGAAGGAGTGAAAAGTTTTTATCGAGCATGTAAGGCATGTGTACTTGTAGGAAGAGAGGAAAGTGATTGGTTCTCATTGAGTGTTGCTTTGCGGCAGGGGTGTGTGATGACTCCATGGTTGTTTAATTTCTTTATGGATGGGGTTGTTAGAGAAGTGAATGCAAGAGTTTTGGAAAGAGGGGCAAGTATGCAGTCTGTTGTGGATGAGAGAGCTTGGGAAGTAAGTCAGTTGTTGATCACTGATGATACAGCACTGGTGGCTGTATAGTGTGAGAAACTGCAGAAGCTGGTGACTGAGTTTGGTAGAGTATGTGAAAGATGAGAGTTGAAAGTAAATGTGAATAAGAGCAAGGTTATTACGTTCAGTAGGGTTGAGGGACAAGTTAATTTGGAGGTAAGTTTGAATTGAGAAAAACTGGAGGAAGTGAAATGTTTTAGATATCTGGGAGTGGTTTTAGCAGCAGATGGAATCACTGAAGCGGAAGTGAGTCACATGGTGGGGGAGGAGGCAAAGGTTCTGGAAGCGTTGAAGAATGTGTGGAAGGCGAGAACTTTATCTCGGAGAGCAAAAATAGGTATATATAGGTGTATATATATATATATATATATATATATATATATATATATATATATATATATATATATATATATATATATATATATATATATATATATATATATATATATATATATATATATATATATATAGGATAGATGTTGCAGATTAGAAAGGGTTGTGAGCGTTAGGATGAAAAAGTAATGTTGTTGGTGTGAAAGAGAAGAGAGAGACGTTTGGACAATTCTTGCAGGGAAGTAGTGCAAATGATTGGGAGATGTACAAAAGTAAGCAACAGGAGGTGAAGAGAAAGGTGCAAGAGGTGAAAAAAGAGGGCAAATGAGAGTTGGGGCGAGAGAGTATCATTAGGCTTCAGGAAAAATAACTACAATGTTTTGGAAGGAGGTAAATAACGTGCATGAGACAAGAGAACAAATGGGAACATCAGCGAAGGGGGCAAATGGGGAGGTACTAACAAGTAGAGATGAAGAGAAAAGGAGAGGGAGTGAGTATCTTGAAGGTTTGTTGAATGTGTTTGATGATAGAGTGGTAGATATAGGGTGTTTTGGTCGGGGTGGTGTACATAGTCAGAGGGTCAGGGAGAATGGTTTGGTAAACAGAGAAGCAGTAGTGAAAGCTATGCGGGAGATGAAAGCCGGAAAGGCGGTGGGTTTGAATGGTATTGCAGTGGAATTTATCAAAAAGGGGGTGACTGTGTTGTTGAATGGTTGGTAAGGATATTCAATGTATGCATGAATCATGGTGAAGTGAATGAGGATTGGCGGAATGCATGTATGGTGCCACTGTAAGAAGGGAAAGGGGATAGTGGAGAGTGTTCAAATTAGAGTATCTGTTGAGTATTAGTGGGAAATTATATAAGAGGGTATTGATTGAGATGTTAAAGGCATGTACAGAGAATCAGATTGCGGAAGAGCAGTGTGGTTTCAGAAGTGGTAGAGGATATGTGAATCAGGTGTTTGCTTGGAAAAATGTATGTGAGAAATACTTGGAAAAACAGATGGATTTGTATGTAGCATTTATGGATATGGAAAAGGCATATGATAAGGCTGATAGAGATGCTTTGTGGAAGTCTTTAAGAGAATAAGGTGTAGGGAGTGAGTTACTAGAAGCAGTGAAAGGTTTTTGCAAAGGATATAAGGCATGTACTCGAGTAGGATGTGAGGAGAGTGATTGGTTCCCAGTGAAATTCGGTCTGCGGCACGGGTGTGTGATGTCTCCATGGTTGTTTAATTTGTTTATGGATGGGATGGTCAGGGAGGTGAATGCAAGAGTTTTTTTAGAGGGGGTATGTATGCAGTTTGTTGTAGATGAGAGGGCTTGGGAAGTGAATAAGTTGTTGTTCGCTGATGATACAGCGCTGGCGGCTGATTCGGGTGAGAAACTGCAGAGGTTGGTGACTGAGTTTGGTAAAGTGTGTGAAAGGAGAAGTTGAGAGTAAATGTGAATAAAAGCAAGGTTATTAGATTCAGCAGGTATGAGGTACAAGTTAACTGGGATATGATTTTGAATGGAGAAAAACTGGAGGAAAAGTGTTTTAGATATCTGAGAGTGCACTTGGCAGCGGATGGAACCATGGAAGCGGAACTGAGTCACAGGGTGGGGAAGGGGGCGCAGGTTCTGGAGCGTTGAAGAATCTGAGGAAGGCGAGAACGTTATCTAGGAGAGCAAAAATGGGTATGTTTGAAGAAATAGTGGCTCCAACAATGTTATATGGTTGCGAGGCATGAGCTATAGATAGGGTTGTACGGAGGAGGGTGGATGTGTTGGAGATGAAATTTGGTGTGAGGCTGTTTGATCGAGTAAGTAATGAAAGAGTGAGAGAGATGTGTGGCAATAAAAAGTGTGTGGTTGAGAGAGCAGAAGAGGGTGTATTGAAATGGTTTGGTCACATGGAGAGAATAAGTGAGGAAAGATTGACAAAGAGGATATATGTGTCTGAGGTGGAGGGTAGAAGGGGAAGCGTGAGACCTAATTGATTGTGGAAGGATGGAGTGAAAAAGACTTTGAGCGATGGTGACCTGAAGACACAGGAGGGTGAAAGGCGAGCAAGGAATAGAGTGAATTGTATCGATGTGGTATACCAGGGTCTATGTGCTGTCAATGGACTGAACTAGGGCATTGAAGCGTCTGGGTAAACCATGGATAGTTTTGTCGGGCATGGATGTGGAAAGGGGGCTGTCGTTTCCGTGCACTACACATGACAGCTGGAGATTGAGTGTGAGCGAATGTGGCCATTTTTTTTTTTTTTCTTCTTTTCCATGGCGCTACCTCACTGTTGGGGGGATGTCTATTTCCTGTGTGGCGGGGTAGCGACGGAAATAGATAATGGATATAGGCAGCAAGTACTGATATATACATGTGTATATATGTATGTGTCCGTATGCATATGTATCTATATGTGCATGCATAGGCGTATATATATATATATATATATATATATATATATATATATATATATATATATATATATATATATATATATATATATACATATATTATATTATATTATATTATATTATATTATTATTATATATATTATCTTATTATTATTAATGATAATAAAAAATAATATATAATATATATATATATATATATATATATATATATATATATATATATATATATATATATACACTATTCATTTATTTATTTATATCATTTTACTTTGTCGCTGTCTCCCGCGTTAGCGAGGTAGCACAAGGAAACAGACGAAAGAATGGCCCAACCCACCAACATACACATGTATATACCTACACGTCCACACACGCAAATATACATACCTATACTTCTCAACGTATACATATATAAATACACACACAGACATGTACATATATATACACATGTACATAATTCATGCTGTCTGCCTTTATTCATTCCCATCGCCACCCCACCACACATGAAATAACAACCCCCTCCCCCTCGCATGTGCGCGAGGTAGCGCTAGCAAAAGACAACAAAGGCCACATTCGTTCAAACTCAGTCCCTAGCTGTCATGTATAATGCACCGAAACCACAGCTCCCTTTTCACATCCAGGCCCCACAGAACTTTCCATGATTTACCCCAGACGCTTCACATGCCCTAGTTCAATCTATTGACAGCACGTCGACCCCGGTATACCACATCGTTCCAATTCACTCTATTCCTTGCACGCCTTTCACTCTCCTGCATGCTCAGGCCCCGATCACTCAAAATCTTTTTCATTCCATCTTTTCACCACCAATTTGGTGTCCCACTTCTCCTCGTACCCTCTACCTCTGACACATATATCCTCTTGGTCAATCTCTCATCACTCATTCTCTCCATGTGACCAAACCATTTTAAAACACCCTCTTCTGCTTATTCAACCTCACTCTTTTTATTACCACACATCTCTCTTACCTTATCACTACTTACTCGATCAAACCACCTCACACCACATATTGTCCTCAAACATCTCATTTCCAGCACATCCACCCTCCTCCGCACAACTCTATTTATAGCCCACGCCTCGCAACCATATAACATTGTTGGAACCACTATTCCTTCAAACATACCCATTTTTGCTTTCCGAGGTAATGTTCTTAACTTCCACACATTCTTCAATACTCCCAGAACTTTCGCCCCCTTCCCCACCCTATGATTCACTTCCGCTTCCATGGTTCCATCCGTGGCCAAATCCACTCCCAGATATCTAAAACACTACACTTCCTCCAGTTTTTCTCCATTCAAACTTACCTCCCGATTGACTTGTCCCTCAACCCTACTGTACCAAATAACCTTGCTCTTATTCACATTTACTCTCAGTTTTCTTCTTTCACACACTTTCCCGAACTCAGTCACCAGCTTCTGCAGTTTCCCACACGAATCAGTCACCAGCATCTGCAGTTTCTCACACGAATCAGCCCCCAACGATGTATCATCAGCGAACAACTGACTCACTTCCCAGGTCTCTCGCCCACAACAGACTGCATACTTGCCCCTCTTTCCAAAACTCTTGCATTCACCTCCCTAACAACCCCATCCATAAACAAATTAAACAACCATGGAGACATCACACACCCCTGCCGCAAACCACCATTCACTGAGAACCAATCACTTTCCTCTCTTCCTACACGTACACATGCCTTACATGCTCCATAAAAACTTTTCACTGCTTCTAACAACTTGCCTCCCACACCATATATTCTTAATACCTTCCACAAAGCATTTCTATGAACTCTATCATATGCCATCTCCAGACCCATAAATGCTACATACAAATCCATTTGCTTTTCTAAGTATTTCTCACATGCATTCTTCAAAGCAAACACCTGATCCACACATCCTCTACCACTTCTGAAACTACACTGCTCTTCCCCATGTGTGTATGAGTGGTTGAGCCATTCTTCGTCTGTTTCCTTGCGCTACCTCGCTGGAGTGGGAAACAAGTAATTGTAATGAAATGAATGATCAAATATTAATTACGATCAAACTAGTCTCGTGATAATTCTATGAAGGGATAATCGCACTTCAAGATTTAAGATAATCTATTGAAACTATACACTACATGTATTATCGCTTAGTTAGGGAGGAAAGGACCCGATCTAAGTCGTAACATACCCCTATCGTTATGCTTAATGCAGCTCAAACCATAGAAGCTTATCCATAACCAGGCCCCACAGACCTTACCATGGTCTCCCCCAGGTGCCTCATACGCCCTGGATCAACCAATTCACAGCAAGTCGACCTTTTATACCGCATATCCAATAGGCTCTTATAACCCCATCTTATAGTTGTCAGAACATTTACCAACGTCATTCATTCATACATTTTCCCAAAACAATATAGCTGTCAGGAGCTGTGTTGACTGTACTGATGATATCTTTATTTGCATAGATGATTAGTGATGTTTAAAGTGAGACCACACTTGCTCGAAACATGGGTTCGGAGCATATTCATAACTTTGTTATGAACCAAGTCAGACATAGGTTAGAAGCAATGGTGTCACAAACATGTTGGTAACTCTATCGGATTCATGTTTGTAGCACTGGTATGGACGAGGCTTCCAGCTGCCAATACAAATGTAACATCCAGCCAAGCCTACAAATGAGACCATTCGTAATCAACAGGATACAACTGGGTGATCCGTATGTGTGGTTACACAGGGAATGCATGCCACCAAGCCACTGTAGTTGTTTAAAGTTCACATTGGGTTGACACCTGATACGACCTTATACCGTTATGGTAGACATGTGGAACCAGACGTGTCATTCAGCGTGTACAGTCCCTCCCACTAGTTCCGCTTCATCCTTGGTGCATACTTAATGAACATATGAATGATGACTGTATTGTTGTTAATGGTAATAAAGTACCCGTATATACGACTGCATCTACATCATATATATACTGACACTAAATAAATCTCTGATATTAACATAATTCACTGTCATGGGTGTAGTGGAATACTTAAGTGTGCCTAAATATACACGTTAGGGTGGATCGCTTGTATGCCTCTTTCTTCTATATTCACGTGGGGCTAGTGAGGAAAAGTTGTGTATCTATTGGAAGAAATTCTTTAAAAAAAATATGGGTTCTCTGCGCCAACATTGTTAGTCCCCCCACCCACCCACCCTCCACAGGGGGCTCAAACTTTGAAAATAAGATATCAAAAACGCGTATTTATAGAATAATTCTAAAGCTGAAAAACATATTTATCTTAAGTTGGGTACAGTTAGTTGTATACGAATACCCGTAAATAAATATTTCTGATATCTGGAAGTAATTGAACAACTCCTTCAGCCCCCCACCCCCCTTAGAAAATTGAAAATATAGCAATTTTAATAAAAATACCACTTATCTAAAAAAAATTCGCTAAAAATCTAACGGCAACATTTTTCAGACATATGTGCTATAGCAATGATGTCGTGAATGCATACGAAGTATATGAACAGCATTACGTAGATATGACAACTCATTCTTCATTACAGACATATTAGATTCGTAAATAAATGCTATTCAATTTTACATGTCACTTCAATATCAAAATAAAGTGAAATCTGAAATTTAGCGTGGTTTTCCTTTAAGATATAGCAAATAAATCTAATGTGTGGTTTTCCTTTAAGATATAGCAAATAAATCTAATGTGTGGTTTTCTTTTAAGATATAACAAATAAACTTAATGTGTGATTTTCTTTTAAGATATGTTATATTGCTAATTTTTTTATATATATTTATTTATTATACTTTGTCGCTGTCTCCCGCGTTTGCGAGGTAGCGCAAGGAAACAGACGAAAGAAATGGCCCAACCCCCCCCCCCCCCATACACATGTATATACATACGTCCACACACGCAAATATACATACCTACACAGCTTTCCATGGTTTACCCCAGACGCTTCACATGCCTTGATTCAATCCACTGACAGCACGTCAACCCCTGTATACCACATCGCTCCAATTCACTCTATTCCTTGCCCTCCTTTCACCCTCCTGCATGTTCAGGCCCCGATCACACAAAATCCTTTTCACTCCATCTTTCCACCTCCAATTTGGTCTCCCTCTTCTCCTCGTTCCCTCCACCTCCGACACATATATCCTCTTGGTCAATCTTTCCTCACTCATTCTCTCCATGTGCCCAAACCATTTCAAAACACCCTCTTCTGCTCTCTCAACCACGCTCTTTTTATTTCCACACATCTCTCTTACCCTTACGTTACTTACTCGATCAAACCACCTCACACCACACATTGTCCTCAAACATCTCATTTCCAGCACATCCATCCTCCTGCGCACAACTCTATCCATAGCCCACGCCTCGCAACCATACAACATTGCTGGAACCACTATTCCTTCAAACATACCCATTTTTGCTTTCCGAGATAATGTTCTCGACTTCCACACATTTTTCAAGGCTCCCAAAATTTTCGCCCCCTCCCCCACCCTATGATCCACTTCCGCTTCCATGGTTCCATCCGCTGACAGATCCACTCCCAGATATCTAAAACACTTCACTTCCTCCAGTTTTTCTCCATTCAAACTCACCTCCCAATTGACTTGACCCTCAACCCTACTGTACCTAATAACCTTGCTCTTATTCACATTTACTCTTAACTTTCTTCTTCCACACACTTTACCAAACTCCGTCACCAGCTTCTGCAGTTTCTCACATGAATCCGCCACCAGCGCTGTATCATCAGCGAACAACAACTGACTCACTTCCCAAGCTCTCTCATCCCCAACAGACTTCATACTTGCCCCTCTTTCCAAGACTCTTGCATTTACCTCCCTAACAACCCCATCCATAAACAAATTAAACAACCATGGAGACATCACACACCCCTGCCGCAAACCTACATTCACTGAGAACCAATCACTTTCCTCTCTTCCTACACGTACACATGCCTTACATCCTCGATAAAAACTTTTCACTGCTTCTAACAACTTTCCTCCCACACCATATATTCTTAATACCTTCCACAGAGCATCTCTATCAACTCTATCATATGCCTTCTCCAGGTCCATAAATGCTACATACAAATCCATTTGCTTTTCTAAGTATTTCTCACATACATTCTTCAAAGCAAACACCTGATCCACACATCCTCTACCACTTCTGAAACCACACTGCTCTTCCCCAATCTGATGCTCTGTACCTGCCTTCACCCTCTCAATCAATACCCTCCCATATAATTTTTTTACTTCAACAATAAAGATTACGATATTTCAGAAAAAACCCAGAACTCACGGCCTGGACGTGGCTGCACAGCGTGATCCACCCTAACTCCCTCCCAACCACCCAGCCACATAAGCAGCTGTGTTTTATAAGTCATGAATTCCTTTTGCGAGTCAAATTTTGGCAAAGCCTTTCTACTTTGAAGGTTTGTTCTCATGTACCCAGCTCTACTTTTTGGATCACACACTTTAGTTGATGCTTCCGTAATTTTTCTCATAGCGTTCTGCTGCCTGTTTGTGTGTTGCAGGGATTTATTGTAAGTTTTTCTGATGTATTCAAAATACATCAGCAGTACAGGAATAGCTAGGACTGCCTCTAAGAAACTGGGAGTCCTGTCTAGATGTCGAAACTACTCCTCTTAACATTTGCTCCGTTCATGAATGGGATTGATCCATCCTTGTATGACCTACAGCTCTCACATTTGGGGTGTTTCTAGGTTTGCATTCTTACCTGACCGAGTCGAAAGCGGTCCGACTTGCAAACTGCAACAGGCTAACTTCCAAACTTGACCACCTTGTCCTACACCATAATGTAGGTTCACTTTCCCTCTTCTGTAGGTATTACTTTGGCTTTAGCTCCCGAGAGCTGGCTGCTTGAGTGCCCCCACCACTCGCTAGATACCATGCAATGCTGGGCATTTGCAACTAAAGGGTTTGTCGTTTGATATCTGCTTCTTTCCCTACACGTCGAAGCTTTGGAACTCTCAGTCTTCTCATGCATTTCTCAATAACTATGATCTGGCACATTTCAAAAGACGGGTCTTTCTCTTTCTCAAAAATTCGTAAATACTTTCCCTTGTCTTTTCTTTTTCCATTTCATAATTTCCTCTATATTTCAGTTAAGGTCCGGCCTTGACGTGGAGTTTTGACCGTAACTGGGGTTTTCAACATAGAAAAGAATGTCGTTTACAACATGCCGTCACATAGTTACATATAATTGCTGGACGTGTTTGTGTGCACACACACACGTGCACACACTTCCCAGACCGCGAATAAACAGACCACCATAACAAACCACACTATTCTTAAATAACATGAAGATCAAACAACATGTCTGAAGTCATGGGTAGTTAGCTAAAGTCTTCTTTTGCTTTCTTGACTTTTACACATTATTCTTACTTTTATGCAAAAACCCCCCGTTTTCATATGTTTCTGTATATATATATATATATATATATATATATATATATATATATATATATATACAGAAACATGATAATCTCATACACATCCACGAAAAAGAATATGATACCTCCTGGGAAAACAGGACTTTGCTCATGTGTTTACCCCGCTATAAATAGCGGTAAGCGAGGAGGAAAACAGAACCCCGACCCAGCACCCTCGGCCGCCTCGCCAGCCAGGGCGGCCACACTTACCGTAACCTTCGGTGGATCTCCTCGTCAGGAGTTTCCAATTACAAGGTCCTTTAGAAAGTGTTATTCACTCAGCTTTTTACAAGACAATATCATCAGGGTTCTCGAGCCAAACAAGATTACACGGAGAGAGAGAGAGAGAGAGAGAGAGAGAGAGAGAGAGAGAGAGAGAGAGAGAGAGAGAGAGAGAGAGAGAGAGAGAGTCATAATAGGATTCAGATATTCATTTTCCCGGTTAACAAAACGGACACAAAATATATTTGACTGTTTGGGCCCACTGGATCCTTGACGTACGAGTATCATGTCGTCTATATATCATGTTGTGCCCCACCCACCATAAGCTGCCACTGTACCTTCCCTGACCTCATTCCTGCACCTGATCATATGTTTACTCAGACGTTTCTTCCTCGTCTAACCTCTCCCCTTCTCATTCCACCTATCCAGTGACCTCGCCATGAAATTCTGACCTGAGATACCTCATCCTAGCATAAGATCATCTCGACCATTTCCCTCGCCAATAACTTAATTCATGTGTCAACTCATTTTTTCCACAGTTCCGTATTCACCGCCGGATAGTGACAGATCCATGATTAATATCTGGCGCGTCTATTCATATGTCTGTCTAAGCCTTTAGAAGATCGTATGAAATGTGGCCCACATAATGATAAGGCTGCCTCGTGGTCTTACGCGCACAATAGAATACCGGTAGCAGAACTGATCTTTATAACCACCTGCAGCTGGTTTTATGCCTCGCCACTAACTATACTCCCGTCTGTCTGTCTGTTTGTCCGTGTTAACACTCTTGTCTGGGGTACAGTCCCTCGTCTCTCTCCCAGGCATGAGTGCCTAGGTACATGCAAACCTGGGGACACGCAGCCTCTCATCTCGCTCTCTCATCATGCTAACATGAAAATCTGATTTCCTTGAACATGTTGCCAGACAGTCACAAACTGACGCGTGTAATCACATAACTGAATTGTACCCTTCTCTTCCACTTCCACCAGGTGGAAAACTGAAATAAGACGATTTTCTACGTTCGTGAAAGTAATAACAGTGAATTACAGTACAAGATTATATTATTATTATCACAATTATTATGACTATTATCATTATCATTATTATCATTGATTAAAAAAGGGGGTGACTGTATTGCTGACTGGTTGGTAAGGATATCTAATGTATGTATGATTCATGGTGAGGTGCCTGAGGATTGGCGGAATGCTTTCATAGTGCCATTGTATAAAGGCAAAGGGGATAAGAGTGAGTGCTCAAATTACAGAGGTATAAGTTTGTTGAGTATTCCTGGTAAATTATATGGGAGGGTATTGATTGAGAGGGTGAAGGCATGTACAGAGCATCAGATTGGGGAAGAGCAGTGTAGTTTCAGAAGTGGTAGAGGATGTGTTGATCACGTGTTTGCTTTGAAGAATGTATGTGAGAAATACTTAGAAAAAAAATGGATTTGTATGTAGTATTTATGGATTGGGAGAAGGCATATGATAGAGGTGATAGAGATGCTCTGTGGAAGGTACAAAGAATATATGGTGTGGGAGGCAAGTTGTTAGAAGCAGTGAAAAGTTTTTATCGAGGATGTTATGCATGTGTACGTGTAGGAAGAGAGGAAAGTGATTGGTTCTCAGTGAATGTAGGTTTGCGGCAGGGGGGTGTGATGTCTCCATGGTTGTTCAATTTGTTTATGGATGGGGTTGTTAGGGAGGTGAATGCAAGAGTTTTGGAAAGAGGGGCAAGTATGCAGTCTGTTGTGGATGAGAGAGCTTGGGAAGAGAGTCAGTTGTTGTTCGCTGATGATACAGCGCTGGTGGCTGACTCTCGTGAGAAACTGCAGAAGCTGGTGACTGAGTTTGGTTAAGTGTGTGAAAGAAGAAAGTAAGAGTAAATGTGAATAAGAGCAAGGTTATTAGGTACAGTAGGGTTGAGGGTCAAGTCAATTGGGAGGTAAGTTTGAATGGAGAAAAACTGGAGGAAGTAAAGTGTTTTAGATATCTGGGAGTGAATCTGGCAACGGATGGAACCATGGAAGCGGAAGTAAATCATAGGGTGGGGGAGGGGGCGAAAATCCTGGGAGCATTGAAGAATGTGTGGAAGTCGAGAACATTGTCTCAGAAAGCAAAAATGGGTATGTTTGAAGGAATAGTGGTTCCAACAATGTTGTATGGTTGGAAGGCGTGGGCTATGGATAGAGTTGTGCGCAGGAGGGTGGATGTGCTGGAAATGAGATGTTTGAGGACAATAAGTGGTGTGAGGTGGTTTGATCGAGTAAGTAATGTAAGGGTAAGAGAGAGGTGTGGAAATAAAAAGAGCGTTGTTGAGAGAGCAGAAGAGGGTGTTTTGAAAAGGTTTGGGCACATGGAGAGAATGAGTGAGGAAAGATTGACCAAGAGGATATATGTGTCGGAGGTGGAGGGAACTAGAAGTGGGAGTTCAAATTGGAGGTGGAAAGATGGAGTGAAAAAGATTTTGAGTGATCGGGGCCTGAACATGCAGGAGGGTGAAAGGCGTGCAAGGAATAGAGTGAATTGGATCGATGTGGTATAACGGAGTCGACGTGCTGTCAATGGATTGAATCAGGGCATGTGAAGCGTCTGAGGTAGACCATGGAAAGTTGTGTGGGGCCTGGATGAGGAAAGGGAGCTGTGGTTTCGGGCATTATTGCATGACAGCTGGAGACTGAGTGTGAGCGAATGGGACCTTTGTTGTCTTTTCCTGGCGCTGCCTTGCGCACATGAGGGGGGAAGGGGGATGTTATTCCGTGTGTGGCGGGGTGACGATGGGGTGAGTAGGGGCAGACAGTGTGAATTGTGTGCATGTGTGTATATGTGTGTGTGTGTATATATGTTTGTACGTTGGGATGTGTGGGTGTGTATGTTTGCGTGTGTGGACGTGTGTGTGTGTGTGCATGTGTGTAGGGATGGGTTGGGCCATTTCTTTCGTCTGTTTCGTTGCGCTACCTCGCAGGCGAGGGAGACAGCGACAAAGCAAAATAATAATGATAATAAAAAATTATCATTATCATTACTATTATTACCAGTAATATCATTACTATTCTTATCAATATCATTGTTACTATTGCTATTATCATTATAATAAACATTGTTATTATTATTATCATTATTATTATCACTATCATTTTTTCATTATCATTACCATTATTATTATTATACTTAATCGCCGCTGCCCGCGTCAGCGAGGTTGTGCCAGGAAACATATATATATATATATATATATATATATATATATATATATATATATATATATATATATATATATATATATATATATATATTCATTTATTATACTTTGTCGCTGTCTCCCGCGTTAGCGAGGTAGCGCAAGGAAACAGACGAAAGAATGGCCCAACCCACCCACATACACATGTATATACATGCATGTCAACACACAGCACATATACAGACCTATACATCTCAACGTATACATATATATATACACACACTGACAAATACATATATACACATGTACATAGTTCGTGCTGTATGCATTTATTCATTCCCGTCGCCACTCCGCCACACATGAAATGACAACCCCCTCTCCCCACACGTGCGCGAGGTAGCACTAGGAAAAGACAACAAAGGCCACATTCGTTCACACTCAGTCTCTAGCTGTCATGTATAATGCACCGAAACCACAGCTCCCTTTCCACATCCAGGCCCCACAAAACTTTCCATGGTTTACCCCAGACGCTTGACATGCCCTGGTTCAATCCATTGACAACACGTCGACCCCGTTATACCACATCGTTCCAATTCACTCTATTCCTTGTACGCCTTTCACCCTCCTGCATGTTCACTAAAAACCTTTTTCCCTCTATCTTTTCACCTCCAATTTGGTCTCCCGCTTCTCCTCGTTACCTTCATCTTTGACATATATATCCTCTTTGTCAATCTTTCCTCACTCATTCTCTCCATGTGACCAAACCATTTCAAAACACCCCCTTCTGCTCTCTCAACCACACTCTTTATTACCACACATCTCTCTTACCCTTTCATTACTTACTCGATCAAACCACCTCACACCACTTATTGTCCACAAACATCTCATTTCCAGAACATCCACCCTCCTTCGCACAACTCTATGTATAGCCCACGCCTCGCAACCATAAAACATTGTTGGAACCACTATTCCTTCAAACATACACATTTTTGCTTTCCGAGATAATGTTCTCGACTTCCACACATTTTTCAACGCTCCCAAGACTTTCCCCCCTCCCCCACCCTATGATCCACCTCCGCTTCCATGGTTCCATCCGCTGCCAAATCCACTCCCAGATATCTAAAACACTTCACTTCCTCCAGTTTTTCTCTATTCAAACTTACTTCCCGACTGACTTGTTCCTCAACCCTACTGTACCTATACCTTGCTCTTATTCACATTTACTCTCAGCTTTCTTCTTTCACACACTTTATCAAACTCAGTCACCAGCTTCTGCAGTTCCTCACAGGAATCAGCTACCAGCGATGTATCATCAGCGAACAACAACTGACTCACTTCCCAAGCTCTCTCATCCACAACAGACTGCATACTTGCCCTTCTTTCCAAAACCCTTGCATTCACCTCCCTAACAACCCCATCTATAAACAAATGAAACAACCATGGAGACATCACGCACCCCTGCCGCAAACCAACATTCACTGAGAACCAATAACTTTCCTCACTTCCTACACGTTCACATGCCTTACATCCTCGATAAAAACTTTTCACTGATTCTAACAACTTATATCCCACACGATATATTCTTGATACCTTCCACAGAGCATCTCTATGAACTCTATCCTATGCCTTTTCCAGATTCATAAATGCTACATGCAAATTCATTTGTTTTTCTAAGTATTCCTCGCATACATTCTTCAAAGTAAACACCTGATCCATACATCCTCTACCACTTCTGAGATCACACTGCTCTTCCCCAATCTGATGCTCTATACATGCCTTCACCCTCTCAATCAATACCCTCCCATATAATTTACCAGGAATACTCAACAAACTTATACCTCTGTAATTTGAGCACTAACTCTTATCCCCTTTGACTTTGTACAATGGCACTATGCAAGCATTCCGTCAGTCCTCAGGCACCTCACCATGAGTCATACATGCAGTAAATAACTTTCCAACTAGTCAACAATACAGTCACCCCCCCTTTTTCAATAAATTCCACTGCAATACCATCCAAACCCCCTGCCTTGCCTGCTTTCATCTTCCGCAAAGCTTGTACTACCTCTTCTCTGTTTACCAAATCATTCACCCTAACCCTCTCACTTTGCACACCACCTCGACCAAAACACCCCATATCTGCCACTCTATCATCAAACACATTCAACAAACCTCCAAAATACTCACTCCATCTCCTTCTCACATCACCAATATTTGTCATCACATCCCTATTATCCCCCTTCACTGATGTTCCCATTTGTTCCTTTCTCTTACGCACTTTATTTACCTCCTTCCAAAACATCTTTTTTTCTTCCTAAAAAATAATGATACTCTCTCACCCCAACTCTCATTTGCCCTCTTTTTCGCCTCTTGCACCTTTCTGTTGACCTCCTGCCTCTTTCCTTTATACAGCTCCCACTCACTTGCATTATTTCCCTTCAATAATCGTCCAAATGCCTCTCTCTTCTCTTTCACTAATAATCTTAGTTCTTCATGCCATCACTCAATACTCTTTCTAATTTGTCTACCTCCCACGCTTCTCATGCCACAAGCATCTTTTGCACAAGCCATCACTGCTTCCCTAAATACAGCCCATTCCTCCCCCACTCCCCTTATGTCCATTGTTATCATCTTTTTCCATTCCGTACTCAGTCTCTCCTGGTACTTCCTCACATAAGTCTCCTTCCCAAGCTCACTTACTCTCACCACTCTCTTCACCCTAACATTCTCTCTTCTTTTCTGAAAACCTCTACAAATCTTCACCTTCGCCTCCATAAGATAATGATCAGACATCCCTCCAGTTGCACCTCTCAGCACATTAACATCCAAAAGTCTCTCTTTCCCGCACCTATCAATTAGCAAGTAATCCAATAATGCTCTCTGGCCATCTCTCCTAGTTACATACGTATATTTATGTATATCTCTCTTTTTAAAACAGGTATTCCCAATCACCAGTCCTTTTTCAGCACATAAATCTATAAGCTCTTCACCACTTCCATTTACAACACTGGACACCCCATGTTCACCAATTATTCTCTCAACTGCCACATAACTCACCTTTGCATTGAAATCACCCATCACAATAACCCGGTCTCGTGCATCAGAACTGCTAACACACTTATTCAGCTGCTCCCAAAATACTTGCCTCTCATGATCTTTCTTCTTGGTACAGGTGCATATGCACCAATAATCATCCATCTCTCTCCACCCACTTTCAGTTTTACCCTTATCAATCTCGAGTCTACTTTCTTGCACTCTATCACATACTCCAACCACTCCTGTTACAGGAGTAGTGCTACTCTTTCCCTTGCTCTTGTCCTCTCAGTAACCCCTGATTTTACTCCCAAGACACTCCCAAACCACTCTTCCCCTTTACCCTGGAACTTCTTTTCACTCAGAGCCAAAAAATCCAGGTTCCTTTCCCCAAACATACTACCTATCTCTCCTTTCCTCTCATCTTGGTTACATCCATACACATTTAGACATCCCAATCTGAGCCTTCGAGGAGGATGAGCACTCCCCGCGTGACTACTTCTGTTTCCCCGTTTAGAAAGCTAAAATATAAGGAGGATAGGGTTTCTAGCCCCTGCTCCCGTCCCCTTTAGTCGCTTTCCACGACACGTGAGGAATGCGTGGGAAGTATTATTTCTTCCCTATATATATATATATATATATATATATATATATTTTTTTTTTTTTTTTTTTTTTTTTTTTTTCCAAAAGAAGGAACAGAGAATTGGGCCAGGTGAGGGTATTCCCTCAAAGGCCCAGTCCTCTGTTCTTAACGCTACCTCGCTAATGCGGGAAATGGCGAATAGTTTGAAAGAAAGAAAAGAAAGATATATATATATATATATATATCTTTTTCTTTTAAACTATCCGCCATTTCCCGCATTAGCGAGGTAGCGTTAAGAACAGAGGACTGGGCCTTTGTGGAATATCCTCACCTGGCCCCCCTCTGTTCCTTCTTTTGGAAAATTAGAAAAAAAAAAAAAAAAAAAAAAGAGAGGGGAGGATTTCCAGCCTCCTGCTCCCTCCCCTTTTAGTCGCCTTCTACGACACGCAGGGAATACGTGGGAAGTATTCTTCATCCCCTATCCCCAGGGATAAATATATATATATATATATATATATATATATATATATATATATATATATATATATATATATATATATATATATAAATATATATATATATAAATATATATAAATATATATAAATATATATATATATATATATATATATATATATATATATATATATTATATAAATATATAAATATATATAGTAGGGCTGAGGGTCAAGTCAATTGGGAGGTAAATTTGAAAGGAGAAAACCTGGAAAAAGCGAAGTGTTTTAGATATCTGGGAGTGGATTTGGCAGCGGATTGAACCATGGAAGTGGAAGTGAATTGTAGGGTGGGGGAGGGGGCGAAAACTCTGGGAGCCTTGGAGAATGTGTGGAAGTCGAGAACATTATCTCGGAAAGCAAAAATGGGTATGTTTGAAGGAATAGTGGTTCCAACAATGTTGTATGGTTGCGAGGCGTGGGCTATGGATAGAGTTGGGCGGAGGAGGGTGGATGTGCTGGAAATGAGATGTTTGAGGACAATATGTGGTGTGAGGTGGTTGGATCGAGTAAGTAATAAAAGGGTAAGAGAGATGTGTGGTACTAAAAAGAGTGTGGTTGAGAGAGCAAAAGAGGGTGTTTTGAAATGGTTTGGTCACATGGAGAGAATGAGTGAGGAAAGATTGACCGAGAGGATATATGTGTCAGAGGTGGAGGGAACCAGGAGAAGTGGGAGACCAAATTGGAGGTGGAGAGATGAAGTGAAAATGATTTTGAGTGATCGGGGCCTGAACATGCAGGAGGGTGAAAGGCGTGCAAGGAATACAGTGAATTGGAACGATGTGGTATACCGGGGTCGACGTGCTGTCAATGGATTGAACCAGGGCATGTGAAGCGTCTGGGGTAAACCATGGAAAGTTCTGTGGGGCCTGGATGTGGAAAAGGAGCTGTGGTTTCGGTGCATTATTACATGACGGAGTGTGAACGAATGGGGCCTTTGTTGTCTTCCTAGCGCTAACTCGCGCACATGAGGGGGGAGGGGGTTGTTATTTCATGTGTGGCGGGGTGGCGCTGGGAATGAATAGAGGCAGAGAGTATGAATTATGTACATGTGTATATATGTATATGTCTGTGTGTGTATATATATGTATACGTTGAGATGTATAGGTATGTATATTTGCGTGTGTGGATGTGTATGTATGTACATGTGTATGTGAGTGGGTTGGGCCATTCGTTCGTCTGTTTCCTTGCGCTACCTCGCTAACGCGGGAGACAGCGACAAAGCAAAATAAATAAATAGATAAAATAAATATATATATATATATATATATATATATATATATATATATATATATATATACATATATATATATATATATATATATATATATATATATATATATATATATATATATATATACACACACACACACACAAACACCCATACACGCATATTCATACATATACATATCAACATATACATACATATTCATAAACATACTCAGACATATATATATATATACACATGTACTTGTTCATACTTGCTTCACTTCATCCATCCCTGGCGCTGTCCTGTCCCACAGGATGCAGCATCGCTTCCCTCTGCTTCAGCGAGGTAGCGCCATGAAAACAGACATAAAAAGGCCACATTCGTTCATACTTAGTCTCTAGCTGTCATGTGTAATGAACCGAAACCACAGCTCCCTATCCACATCCAGGCCCCACAGACCTTTCCATGGTTTACACCAGACGTTTCACATGCCCTGGTTCAGTCCATTGGCAGCACATCGATCCCGGTATACCAAATCGTTCTAATTCACTCTATTCCTTGCACGCCTCTCACCCTCCTGCATGTTCAGGCCCCGATCGCTCAAAATCTTTTTTACTCTATCCGTCCACCTCCAATTTCCATATGTCCAAACCATTTCAACACACCCTCTTCTGTTCTCTCAACCACTCTTTTCATTTTCAGACCTCTCTCTTACCCTTTCATTACTTACTCGATTAAACCCCCTCACATCACATACTGTCCTCAAAAATTTCATTTTCAGCACATAAATCCTCCTCCGCACAACCCTATCTATAGCCCATATCTCGCAACCATATAACACTGTTAGGACTACTGTACTTCAAACATACCCATTTTCGCTCTCTGAGATAACGTTCTCGTCTTCCACACATTCTTCATCGCTCCCAGAACCTTCGTCCCCTCCCCCAACCTTTGACTCATTTCCACTTCTAGAGTTCCATCTGCTGCTAAGTCCACTGCCAGATATCTAAAACATTTCACTTCCTCCAATTTTTCTCCATTCAAACTTACATCCCAGTTAACTTGTCTCTCCACCCTACTGAACCTAATACCCTTGCTCTTATTCACATTCTCTCTCAACTTTCTCCTTTCACACACTTTTCCAAACTCATTCACCAACTTCTGCATTTTATCACACGAATCAGTCATCAGAGCTGTATCATCGGCAAACAACAACTGACTTAATTCCTAAGCCCTCTCATTCCCAACAGACTGCATACTCGCCCCTTTCCAAAACTCTTGAATTTACCTCTCTACTCACCCCATCCATAAACAAATTAAACCACCATGGGGACATCGCGCACCCCTGCCGCAGACCAACCTTCATTGGGAACCAATCACTCTCCTCTCTTCGTACTCGCACACGCCTTACATCCTTGGTAAAAACTTTTAACTGCTTCTAGCAGCTTACCTCTCATACCATATACTCTTAAGACCTTGTACAAAGCATCTTTATCACCCCTATCATATGCCTTCTCCAGATCCAAAAATGCTACAAACAAATCCATGTTTTTCTATGCATTTCTCACTTTCTTGATGAAGTTATCATCTTGTCTGACGATTTTCTGACACTGCTCAGGTAGATTAACAATAAGCTGGCCAAAGTTCATAGTAAGGGTAGAACCAGTCTCAAGTGGAAACCAGCTCTGTAATTTTTCTTAGTTAACAGTGACACAACCTTTCGAGACGCGTGTCCCATTCTCAAGTGTAAGGACAGTACGATATGGTTTAGGTTTATGTACAAATATGAAATAGCAAAGGAAAAATATTGACCAATGAGGGATGAATACGTTAGGCAGCTACTCGCTTGTCTGACCAGTGACATAGGATAAGTCAGGCGTTGAGCACTCGGTAACACAAGATCGTCAGTCTGCAGGTTCACATTCCGGGATATCTCCCTAATGCAGAGGACCTCGAGTATCTGAAGACGTCTGAGGTCGGGTGAAATATCTGATATTGACGTTCCTTTCACCAACATCTCCCTCGTGAGGGTGGTGGTGTGGTAGGATCTCGTGTGTCTTTAGACTCCCACTCTGTAAATGAGACGAAAGACGCCTGGACAATTCAGAGGTGGTCATACCTATATGCGACGAACAGGGTGTGCAGTCCTCGTGTGAGCATTGGAATTTGTATATGACTCTGGAAATCTGTTTTCTGGTAGTTGTTGGTAGGCCTCAATATTTTTCTTATCATGCCCTTGATCACACTTTCATCTATCTCGTGCGAAGTGGACAGGAAGGCCTTGTAGTAAAGGTGAATGGGGTCAGGGGACACTGTCGGATTTGGAGTAGTCCGGTTCGGTGGTTGTCTTGACATGTGGTTCTCGCGAAACCATCTCTTGCGAACATATGAGCAGATTTCCCTGCTTGAATAGCTATTATTCACCAGGACCTGAGTGACACGGTCTAATTTTTGAATGGCAGTGGTCCACGACGAGCACTAGGCCGGGGCTCTTCTCACACAAGCATTCATTGTGGAGTCCCGATCTCGAATTCAAATCACCAATCAGTAATATTTGATCCCTTGCATTAAAACTACTGACAAACTCACTCGGCTTCTTCCAAAAGTCTCGCTTCTCTTCTTTACTCCTCTCATCTTCAGATGCATAAACACTAATAATCACCCACCTCTTGCAATCCACTGTCATCTTGACTCACATCAGTCTGGGGCTCACTTCCATACCTCCTTGAAACATTCCCACAACTCCTCCTTCAGCAGCAGTGCTACCCCTTCCCAAGCTCTAGCTCTTACAATACCTTTGGCGTGATCCTTAAGACATTCCGAAATAATTTTCTTTCTATCCTTTCAGCTTTGTTTCGTTCAGAGCTAGAACACCTAAGTCCCTCTCCTCAAACATATTACTCATCTCTCCTTTTTTCTCATCTTGGTCACCTTCACACACATTCAGACATCCTAGCCTGAGCCTTCGAGAAGGAAGAGCACCATTCACTTGGTTCCTCCTCCTGTTCCAAATTTTTAGAAATTAAAGATACGTGGAGGGTAGGGTATTCCCCCCCCACCACCACCACCCCCCCACCCAGTCGCCTTCTATGAAACGGAGTTACGTGGGGAGTACTTTTCTCCCCCGTCCCCTATATCCTCTAGCCAACCTCTCAAAACAAAATATAAGTCAGATGTAGCCCACACAAAATAGTGCATTTAGAACAAAAACAGACCACAAACATTCAACTCGTTCACAGTGAAACAAAGATTCTCCCAATACAGTCCCACCTCCACATGCTATGCATTCCATTCTATGCAGCAGCACTAAACACCTCCCACCAAAGCCACTCTGTAACTAACCACCAACCCCCAAGTAAAAATAAAAAGTTTCCCCCTTCTTCATACTTCAGTAACCTCTACTGACAGATAACCCCAACACACACACACACACACATACACACACACTGAAATGAACCGACAGGTACCTCGGAACTCAGTCTTAAAACTATCATCTAAGAAACATACACCAATCAGAAACCACAGTCCCCAGACAAACACAAGCCACACTTTCCCGACTAAAACACAATCAACTCTGTTTCAAAATACTCCCAAGCCAATTCATACCAACGATACTTGTACCACAAAGAAAACACTGAGTAGTGACTATTCTGTTGCCCTGCTCTCTCTACAGAGAGACGCCCACTAAACATCAGAACACTTTATAACCTATAGTCTTTACTGATGGAGGTGGCCAGCTTCCTAAGTGCTGCAGGAGTCTCATAAGGATAGAAGTAACTCCTAGGGTAGGAGGTAAGTATATATATATATATATATATATATATATATATATATATATATATATATATATATATATATATATATATATGTCTTGGGAGTAAAGTCAGGGGTTAGTGAGAGGACAAGAGCATGGGAAGGAGTAGCACTACTCCTGAATCAGGAGTTGTGGGAGTATGTGATAGAGTGTAAGAAAGTAAATTCTAGATTGATATGGGTAAAACTGAAAGTGGATGGAGAGAGATGGGTGATTATTGGTGCATATACACCTGGGCATGAGAAGAAAGATCATGAGAGGCAAGTGTTTTGGGAGCAGCTGAATGAGTGTGTTAGTGGTTTTGATGCACAAGACCGGGTTATAGTGATAGGTGATTTCAATGCAAAGGTGAGTAATGTGGCAGTTGGGGGAATAACTGGTATACATGGCGTGTTCAGAGTTGTAAATGGAAATGGTGAAGAGCTTGTAGATTTATGTGCTGAAAAAGGACTGGTGATTGGGGATACCTGGTTTAAAAAGCGAGATATACATAAGTATAAGTATGTAAGTAGGAGAGATGGCCAGAGAGCGTTATTGGATTACGTGTTAATTGATAGACGCACGAAAGAGAGACTTTTGGATGTTAATGTGCTGAGAGGTGCAACTGGAGGGATGTCTGATCATTATCTTGTGGAGGCGAAGGTGAAGATTTGTGGGGGTTTTCAGAAAAGAAGAGAGAATGTTGGGGTGAAGAGAGTGGTGAGAGTAAGTGAGCTTGGGAAGGAGACTTGTGTGAGGAAGTACCAGGAGAGACTGAGTACAGAATGGAAAAAGGTGAGAACAAAGGAGGTAAGGGGAGTGGGGGAGGAATGGGATGTATTTAGGGAAGCAGTGATGGCTTGCGCAAATGATGCTTGTGGCATGAGAAGCGTGGGAGGTGGGTTGATTAGAAAAGGTAGTGAGTGGTGGGATGAAGAAGTAAGATTATTAGTGAAAGAGAAGAGAGAGGCATTTGAACGATTTTTGCAGGGAAAAAATGCAAATGAGTGGGAGAGGTATAAAAGAAAGAGGCAGGAGGTCAAGAGAAAGGTGCAAGAGGTGAAAAAGAGGTCAAATGAGAGTTGGGGTGAGAGCGTATCTTTAAATTTCTGGGAGAATAAAAAGATGTTTTGGAAGGAGGTAAATAAAGTGCTTAAGACAAGGGAGCAAATGGGAACTTCAGTAAAGGGCGCTAATGGGGAGGTGATAACAAGTAGTGGTGATGTGAGAAGGAGATGGAGTGAGAATTTTGAAGGTTTGTTGAATGTGTTTGATGATAGAGTGGCAGATATAGGGTGTTTTGGTCGAGGTAGTAAAAGCTTTACGGAAGATGAAAGCCGGCAAAGCAGCAGGTTTGGATGGTATTGCAGTGGAATCTATCAAAAGAGGGGGTGACTGTATTGTTGACTGGTTGGTAAGGTTATCTAATGTATGTATGATTCATGGTGAGGTGCCTGAGGATTGGCGGAATGCTTGCATAGTGCCATTGTACAAAGGCAAAGGGGATAAGAGTGAGTGCTCAAATTACAGAGATATAAGTTTGTTGAGTATTCCTGGTAAATTATATGGGAGCGTATTGATTGAGAGGGTGAAGGCGTGTACAGAGCATCAGATTGGGGAAGAGCAGTGTGGTTTCAGAAGTGGTAGAGGATATGTGGATCAGGTGTTTGCTTTGAAGAATGTATGTGAGAAATACTTAGAAAAACAAATGGATTTGCATGTAGCATTTATGGATCTGGAGAAGGATCATGATAGAGTTGATAGAGATGCTCTGTGGAAGGTTTTAAGAATATATGGTGTGGGAGGCAAGTTGTTAGAAGCAGTGAAAAGTTTTTATCGAGGATGTAAGGCATGTGTACGTGTAAGAAGAGAGGAAAGTGATTGGTTCTCAGTGAATGTCGGTTTGCGGCAGGGGTGTGTGATGTCTAAATGGTTGTTTAATTTGTTTATGGATGGGGTTGTTAGGGAGGTGAATGCAAGAGTTTTGGAAAGAGTGGCAAGTATGCAGTCTGTTGTGGATGAGAGAGCTTGGGAAGTGAGTCAGTTGTTGTTCGCTGATGATACAGCGCTGGTGGCTGATTCATGCGAGAAACTGCAGAAGCTGGTGACTGAGTTGGGTAAAGCGTGTGAAAGAAGAAAGTTAAGAGTAAATGTGAATAAGAGCAAGGTTATTAGGTACAGTAGGGTTGAGGGTCAAGTCAATTGAGAGGTAAGTTTGAATGGAGAAAAACTGGAGGAGGTAAAGTGTTTTAGATATCTGGGAGCGGATCTGGCAGCGGATGGAACCATGGAAGCGGAAGTGAATCATAGGGTGGGAGAGGGGGCGAAAATTCTGGGAGCCTTAAAGAATGTTTGGAAGTCGAGAACATTATCTCGGAAAGCAAAAATGGGTATGTTTGAAGGAATAGTGGTTCCAACAATGTTGTATGGTTGCGAGGCGTGGACTATGGATAGAGTTGTGCGCAGGAGGATGGATGTGCTGGAAATGAGATGTTTGAGGACAATGTGTGGTGTGAGGTGGTTTGATCGAATAAGTAATGTAAGGGTGAGAGAGATGTGTGGAAATAAAAAGAGTGTGGTTGAGAGAGCAGAAGAGGGTGTTTTGAAATGGTTTGGTCACATGGAGAGAATGAGTGAGGAAAGATTGACCAAGAGGATATATGTGTCAGAGGTGGAGGGAACGAAGAGAAGTGGGAGACCAAATTGGAGGTGGAAAGATGGAGTGAAAAAGATTTTGAGTGATCGGGGCCTGAACATGCAGGAGGGTGAAAGGCGTGCAAGGAATAGAGTGAATTGGAACGATGTGGTATACCGGGGTCGACGTGTTGTCCATGGATTGAACCAGGGCATGTGAAGCGTCTGGGGTAAACCATGCAAAGTGTGTGGGGCCTGGATGTGGAAAGGGAGCTGTGGTTTCGGTGCATTATTACATGACAGCTAAAGACTGAGTGTGAACGAATGGGGCCTTTGGTGTTTTTTCCTAGCGCTACCTCGCACACATGAGGGGGGAGGGGGTTGTTATTCCATGTGTGTCGAGGTGGCGATGGGAACAAATAAAGGCAGACAGTATGAATTATGTACATGTGTATATATGTATATGTCTGTGTGTGTATATATATGTGTACAATGAGATGTATAGGCATGTATATTGTGCGTGTGTGGACATGTATGTATATACATGTGTATGTGGGTGGGTTGGGCCATTCTTTCGTCTGTTTCCTTGAGCTACCTCGCTAACGCGGGAGACAGCGACAAAGCAAAATAAATAAATATACAAGAATCATGTATCTCTAAACTGGCATTGCCAAGGTGAATGTCTGTCTCAGAAGAAGTTTGGTGAATTTTTCACAGTATCTATTAATTTTCTAAAATGATTTTCTACATTTTTGTACTTTCTTCACTTCCACAATGTCCAGCCTGATTTCATTTTTTTTCTTATCTGCTGAGTTCGTGTGTAACGCTTTCAAAGTCAGCTCCACGTATGGAAGCATTTTCTGTTACGTGCAACACAGCAAATGCTAAGATTTTCATCGATATTTATAATTCGATATAACCTTGGACCAAAACCCATGAGTTACCCATTACGGTGTTGGAGGCGAAGCAAGGGAGGATCAAGATTGCTAAGTAAGGTGCAGCAGACAAGAAAATCAAAAGAATAACTACAGTGACACGTGAGATACGTAGTGATGCTTCAGGATGACAGATTAAGGACTGAAGAAATTCATCCATCAAAGAAAATATATAAAACACAATGTTGTCATGACATATGGTACTAAATTCTTTCACATTTTCATGGATTCAACTGAAGGTTAAACTAACAACAAGAGACCTTGCAGTCTCCAGTTAAGAATATAAAAAGTAAATACATCGATAATTGATCTAAAGAAAGAAATTGCATTTGATGTGTACAACTTGAATGTAATTACATTAGAATACACTACAATCTTCAACACTGCGAAAAGCTGGAAAATCTCTGCATAAGTTATTGAGACAAAGATACTTTGAGTCATTTCTTCACTCTGGTGTACAGGTCCAGACCACACCAGCGGAGTCCTGTGTCGTGTGTATTACACTGACTTAAAATTGCATAATGACCGAGGGAATTACATTAAGGCCGTAGCCAACAGGTAATTCTATTAGAGGCCAAACTGCATTTCCAATTTGATGCTCGGAATATCATGGAAATTGGTTAACCAGATTAAAGGCGACTGAAGACTGGTGACGAAGCGAGATGGTCGTGTGAAGCAATAGATTAATTGCCAGGAGTTTCACCACTTTAATACTATCTCAGCACATCGTTCGATAATCATACGAGACGATCAAAAAGAAATGCTGGATAATACATCTGCTTGTACATATTTTCACATGTGTGTGTGTGTGTGTGTGTGTGTGTGTGTGTGTGTAATCCTAAAATCAGTGTGCAAGAGGTAACATGGCATCTGAAAAGCAATCTTCGATGAATCAGCGTCATCACGAATGATAGAAAGAAAAGATTCAAGACCTTCCTGTCTCAAAGGAACCCACCTACAACATGAAGAGTAGGATCGAAGCAGCAAGGGCACCAAATGTATGATGGTTCTGTCGTGGGTGGCTACTTATGTACGATTATGGTGGATCGGGTGGAGACAAGTGGGCGGAGCTGATCAGCAAAGCTGAACGCTCATTGGCTGCTTGGTTGGTAACGCTGGTGTGGCGTTCTAAGAATGGAAGGATTTGAAAATCTTCCGACTTGTCGAAGATTTTCAGTTCCTTCCATCCTCAAAACACCACATCAACGTTACCAACCAAGCAGCCAACGAGCGCTCAGCTTAGCCGATCAGCTCCGCCCACCTGTCTTCATCCGATCCACCAATATATATATATATATATATATATATATATATATATATATATATATATATATATATATATATATATATATATATATCCATCCCTGGGAATAAGGGGAAAAGAATAGTACCCTCATATTCCTTGCGAAATGTAGAAGGCAACTAAACGGGGCAAGATTACGGGCTGGAGACTCTCCCCTTTTTGTATTTCAGTCTCTGAAAATTGGAAAATAAGGAGGAGCCAAGTGAGAAATGCTCTCCTCCTCGAAGACCCAGGCTGGGCTATGTAAATTAGCGGTGATATAACCAGAATGGTAAGTGGAGAGAGACAGCTAGCATGTATGAGGAGAGGGGCTGTAACGAATGGCTTATGTAAGAAGCTGTGGTGGGTTACTTGGAGTGATGCGTTGTCGGAGCGGTTGCTGTGGAAGCTGGAGGGTTCTGCCTGCGTCAGTTGCTGTTCACCGACTCTGTACTACTGATGGACCACATGCATAGTGGGAGTCTATGTGGTCTTAGAATTATATTGAACGTCTGGAGAAGGTGTTCAAGATTTTTCGGTCGGTGGATGTGGCTGACGTTGACGACCTTAATGATCCTGTCAGTTGGGCCTAAAGCCCAAACAGCCACCCAAAACCTGCTGTTCACCCACAGCTTCACACACACAAGCATACTCACTGGTTGTATTACTCTTCACAAAAGTATATCAATATAAAGTTGCAGAACTTTTATTGACTCTTTACGTGACCTTACATGAAACGGTGGTAGCGCAGAACAAGCGATAAAGCTACGTTGAAGACTTCTTATGGCGTCACACTTCGATTTACAACCTCTTGGCTATTTCAATACTCACAACAGAAATGCAGCATTGTTGTAGAGGGAATGGAGTTGCTGGTGGGTGTACTACGAGGTGACGCGCTAACGTTCACAAGGTGACAGTTCATGCTACTTAGACTCTAAACTTCTCACGGGTGAAAAGTATCATTCGATCACAGGCTAGAAAGCAAGTGTGTCTTTGGGTTTGTTGAAAATGAAGAATAATGTTATGCTGAACTCGCGGAGAGAAAACTGTGAAGCTAGTGTTCAGGCAAGACAAGGGTCATGTCAAGCCATTACAAAAGATACACTATTGCAACAGTACCCACAGGTGTTTGACGGATTAGTGGGCAAGTTGGCTATACCTTGTAAATCTCGAGTGTATGAATCACTGTCTCCAGTACAACATTTACCACGTCGAGTACCAGCGACTGTGGGACGAACTAAATCATTTGCAAGAGCTGGAAATAATTTCTAAAGTTGAAGTGCCAATAGACGGTGTCACCATTGGCTGTAGTGCCTAAGAGAAATGGAGAGCTGCAGATCTGACTTCATCCAAGAGATCTAAATAAGGCGATCATAAGTCACGATCATAAGGCACTGTCACGAGATTATTGGGATGTGAAGCAGGATTTGTAGCACGTACAACTAGAAGATTAGACCTCATACTTGACTACATTCAATACCATCTTCGATAGATACAGATGGATCCTGATGCCATTGAGATCAGTTCTACGCCTGAAGTCTAACATCACATGCATCACCTGATAGACAGTGCACCAGGAGTTGAAACTGCAGCTGACAGTTTCATTGCTTTCGGCTGTGGTAAAATTGAAAGGAAGCTGCTCAGGACCATGATTAGAAACTGCACCAGTTTATACGTCGATGTCAAGAAAGCCATTTGGCTCTCTGAGTGGACAAACTTCAGCCTAGACTTACAAAAATATCCTTTATTAGTCATGTAGTAAAGCCGGAGGGAGTTAAGACTACATTACAGAAAGTTAAGGCTTTGAGAGGGATGCTTGCTCTAACTTTTCATAGGAATGATTCATTACCTATCCAAGTTTTTGCCTGGGTTGGCAGACATGACCAAACCTCTGAGAGAATTGACGAAAAAAGATATAATGTTCGAGTAACAGAAGGTTCAACAGCAGTCATTTGAAGTTGCTAGGAGAGAGGCTTCAGCAGCAGCTGTTCTATGATACTATCGTATAAAGGTCAAGGTAACTGTGCAGATGATTCCTGACAAACTGGACCAGATGCCGTACATATTCAAGATGGACAGCCGGTCGCATTTGCTTCCCGGGCCCTCAAAAGTACCGAACAACGATATGCTTAGTTAGAAAGGAGTGTGTCTCCCTATCGTGCTTGCTTGCAAACGCATCCATCAATAATTGTTTGGACGCAGGTCAGTCTCTCTACATATGGATCACCATCCTTTAGAAACTATCTTTAAGAAGCACGACCACAAAGAATGCTACTGCGTCTCCAAAATTGTAACTTAGATATGATATGCTTTAAGGTAAAGTATATGATTTTGGCAGATAATGTTAGCCGTGCATATCTACGTGACTCTGTGGAGAACTGTATAGCAATTAACATTCATGAGGTAGTGAGAGGTACCACGCCATTCTGATGGTAGGACCAAGACTTAAAGAATACAAAGACATACAGATGACGGTAATATTTTGCAAACGGTGTACAAAGTGATAAATTCAGGATTGTCCGACACAAGAGCTGAAGTTCTGGTTGAAGCGAGTCCATTCTTTAACTATCGAGAGGAACTGTTTGCAGGAAACGGATTGACCTTTAAAGGGAACAGACTAGCGGTGCCAGTCTCATTACGGAAAGAAATGCAGGACATTGCGCGCCTCGGTTGTACTGAGTTAGAAAGTTGTCTGTGTCGTATGAGAAAGCCACTCTTCTGGTCGGTAATGTCAGTAGATCAAAAAGCACTCGTCGGCCAGTGTGATGTTAGTGAAGAAAAGACAAAGTCCAAGGAAAGCACTTCTTCGAGGTCATGATTTTGCTTGTCACTCCTGTTCTGATGTAGGGGATGACACTTATCATTTTGACTTTCTTGATGTACTGGTTGTCATGGACTGCTACAGCAGTTACACAAGAAAAGCTCGGGCAGGAAGCCTCACATCAAAGGGCGTGATCCGGGAGGTTCAGAACATCCTTGCCCGACACGGAGTGCCAGACACCCTTGTGACTGATAATGGTCCACAGTTCAGCACGGACGAGTTTCAAACCTTCACGAAAAAATGGTTGTTTGAGCATATCATCTCTAGTCTAGATGTCCGCAGTCAAACGGGAAGGCCGAAAACGCTGTGAAAATGGTTAAGAGGCTCTTTATACCGTACAAATTGTCTGGACAATAAGGGTTCATGGCATTGTTAAACCGGCGTAATATTCCAAGGGAGGACATGCATTCATGTCTAGCAGAACGCATAATGGTCGGCCACTGTAAGACTCATGCTGTGTACTTCATCCCTGCTGCAACCACCTCACGTCACGGAGCAAGACGTTATGGACAAAATTGGAAGGCAAGCTATATAGGCCCACTATTACAATCGAGGCTTATGTTCTCCACCTCCTATGTCTCTAGGCAATATGATACGCATGCGACTTCTTGACAGTCGACATTGGACGCAAGGAGAATGCGCAGAGGGAGTTTTGCGTGGATCATGTACGGTTAAAGTCTGTGATTGGACGTACAAGAGGAATCATCGTCGACTTATGTGTATGAGAGAGAAACTAGATGAGACGAGCAGATGAGACGGATTAATGGTAAGGGAAGACTATGGGGAGTCAACAAGGACTGTACCAGACCCTGATGAGACCCAGCCAGTATCCAGACAGAGCTGCGTGAGCCGTTACCGCACCAGACCCTGATGAGACCAAGCCAATTCCCCCGCCACAACAGTGTGAGCCTTCATGTAACCCATCATCCCAACCTGAGAGAACAAGCAGACGGACCTGAACGCCATGTTTCCCGCCAGTTCTATACCGCAACCAGGCCCATTGCGTCAGTCTGCGTGTATCAGGAGAAAGCCTGTACGATACGAAATAGATTTTTAGATTTAGTTTCATTTCATTTTTGCTTTTTTTTTCAATTTGGAGGCTCCCGTCATAGACAAAAGTCCACATCAAGGCTGGGCGTTAATTGAAATATACAGAGGTTAACGAAAGGGGAAAAGAAGAGACAAGAAAAAGTATTTACCAATTTTGGAGGAAGTGAACAAAAAAATATATATATATATCAAAATGTGTCAGGTCATAGGTATTGGAAAAGACATGAGAGGGTGGAGAACTCCAAGCTTCGAGGTGTAGGGAAAGAAATATTTGTTATCAAAACGGCCCACACTTGAGTTGCCAACAGACTCACAGTGATCATGTATCTCAGCAGCTTGCCGAGCACTGCTTGGTATAGTTAATGATTGGGGGAAACGCAAGCAGCCAGCTCTCACGAGTGAAAACCAAAGTAATACCTATATAAGAGGGAAATTGAACCAACATAGCGGCGTAGGACAATGGATCAATTTTTTAGGTTATTTATCATTGGGAAGTCAAATAAAGATGCAGAGCTAGGACCACCCCATATGTTAAAGCAGGAATCAATACAAGGACAAGTCAGCCAATTTGCATATACGGAGCAAATGTTCGAAAGAAAAGAAATTTCGACATCTAAACAGGACACCCAGTTTCTTAAAGGTAGACCCAGCTATTTCCGTAATGCGAGGTTTCCAAGAGAATGTGGATGTTACAATAATAACATGTATGTTCGCCGAGTCAAGAGATATAGGAAAGTCGAGAGGAATTTTCGATATATAGATTGGCAGGAACCGGGTCTTGGAGACATTAAATTTTACCAGATTTCGTCCATCCCCTCTGAGATATCCAGTCTAAGGTTACCTAGAATGTTGTGCCGAAACGAGATGCTGATAGAGTGAGAGAAGAGGGAGCAGAACTTAAGTATGTGGAAGAACGCAGTGGTGAGCTGTCAGCGTACGAGTGTCTTGGATAATTTGTAGAAGAAAGGAAATCACAGGCAAAAGGTGTAGGAGACAAGACAGAACCTGGAGGGACATTGCTGTTGATTGAAAAATGGGCAAAGGCTGATCCATCAACTATCACAGCAATGTCGATCGGTCAGAGAGAAGCAGCTAGACGTGAGGGAGCAAAGTGAGGGAGGGAAGCCAAAAGAAAGGAGCTTAGAAATGAGATCCCGATGCCACACCCTGCAATGGCTTTAGATGTATCAAGGGCAACTAATTAGGATTCCCTCAAATCTTTCAGGGATGATGTTCAAACATTTGTAAGATAGGGATGGATTTTACCAGTGGATCTCTCCTTCCGAGAGCCATACTGGTGATCAGAGAGAAAAGTGAGATTCAAGATGTCACAGGATATGGGAGCTGGGGAATTTAGTAGGGATTCAAAGAATTTAGAAATTGCGAATGTCAAAGGAACAAGACGATGCCTGGAGGGATTAGAATGGTCACCCTTCTTAGGGATGGGATGTACCGCCGCCTCCACTTCCTAGGGGGACAGTCAACATTGCCCATCTTCTGTTTTTGATTTGATTTGTGCCGATGTTCCCGGCAAATTCATTGTGCACCCCATGCTCACCCTGTGAGCGGTAGAGGAAAAGAATTATAGGTTTCACAAAGGGTCTCACTCAGGCCCCAGAGGGTTGATATTACATTAGATATTACAAATCGTATTTCAGTACATACATTACATGGTTTCATATGGCAAGTTTTACCGACTAGATGCAAAAAGCGGATACAAACTTCATTTCTGTAAGGTGTGAACCAGGGATGTATCGACTCGCTGCTTCGAAGCTTTCATAAGTGACCTGGGGTGAGGGAGCGGAAGACGACTGGGGCTGGCGTGTGAGGGGGTGACAAGGTAACGAGGGAATAATAGTATGAGAGTAGTACGATGATAGGTGACACCTACATACAACGCAGTATTCTATGTAGCAAATATAGAAATAAGTAGGACTAAGCAAAAATGATGAGTGATGTTAATCACAGATTTGAACGTTATTTGCAGCTTGTGGTTAAGATCTGAATGATTCCATGCTAATGCAACTCATCCCCTCCTCCCACCCTTTAATCAGCACACAGGTACACACATACACAAACACACAGGCCATGTCCTTCACTTCATCCACAGAAGCAAATGTTACCAACGCGAAGGTGACCTTTACACGTGCTGGCTGGGTTCATCGGAGAGAGAGAGAGAGAGAGAGAGAGAGAGAGAGAGAGAGAGAGAGAGAGAGAGAGAGAGAGAGAGAGAGAGAGAGAGAGAGAGAGACCTATAAAGTAGGCAAAGGATGCATTTGAATATTTACTCAACCTTTTTGTTCTTAATGCAGTTACCCAGGAAGCTATCAAACATTTTTCGTAAACTGAACATGAAAAAGAAATATAATTTTGCATCACATCAACAGGTCCGTCTCAGTTTACAGCTCGTAACAAGAGTTTCCTACAAGGTGACAGAACGTATAGTGAGATGTTGTGATGTCAGGTGGGGTCAGCACCACACAGGTGCACTCATATGTTGTAATGAGTAAGTCATATTCATTATGGAAATGGAGATACTGTATTGTGTTATTGGTTTGGTTTGGGTAAGTAATAACAAGTTGTTATATCCTGTCCGCTGTGTCGTGTAGAAATATAACCTGTGGTCCTGGCGGCCACACCTCGCTGCTCTGTGTTAGGAAACTTGCTCTATATCTGATGATTTTATTGATGTGTGACGTTTGATAAGACATTATGAATTAGTATAGCGAAAGGAAAATTCGATAGACTGGTAAAATGGGCGTAACAAAATATCGGCTGGCTATATAATAGGCAACGTGTCATTCTCCCATGTGGTATTTATATTGTTAAAAGGCTGAGTATGATGGCGTTGGGTTAAGAGGTTGAGTATGATGGCGTTGGGTTAATAAGGCTAGGTATGATGACGTTGTGTTAACAGGCTGAGTATGATGGCGGTGGCTTAATAGGCTGAGTATGATGGTGTCGGGCTTAACAGGCTGAGTATGATGGCGTTGGCTGAACAGGCTGAGTATGATGGCGTTGGGTTAATAAGCTTAGTATGATGGCGTTGGCTCAACAGGCTGAGTATGATGGCGTTGACTTAACAGGCTGAGTATGATGGCGTTGGGTTAACAGGCTGAGTATGATGGCGTTGGGTTAACAGGCTGAGTATGATGGCGTTGGCTTAACAGGTTGAGTATGATGGCGTTGGGTTAACAGGCTGAGTATGATAGCGTTGGGTTAACAGGTTGAGTATGATGGCGTTGGCTTAACAGGTTGAGTATGATGGCGTTGGGTTAACAGGCTGAGTATGATGACGTTGGCTTAACAGGTTGAGTATGATGGCGTTGGGTTAACAGGCTGAGTATGATGGCGTTGGGTTAACAGTTTGAGTATGATGGCGTTGGGTTAACAGGCTGAGTATGATGGCGTTGGCTTAACAGGTTGAGTATGATGGCGTTGGGTTAACAGGCTGAGTATGATAGCGTTGGGTTAACAGGTTGAGTATGATGGCATTGTGTTAACAGGCTGAGTATGATGGTGTCGGGTTAACAGAGTGAGCATGATGGCATTGGCTTAACAGGATGAGTATGATGGCGTTGTGTTAACAGGCTGAGTATGATGGCGTTGGGAGAACAGGCTGAGTATGATGGCGTCAGGTTAACAGTTTAAGTATGATGGCGTTGGGTTAGCAGGCTGAGTATGATGGCGTTGGGTTAACAGGCTGAGTATGATGGCGTTGGGTTAACAGGCTGAGTATGATGGCGTTGGGTTAACAGGCTGAGTATGATGGCATTGGCTTAACAGGCTGAGTATGATGGCGTTGGGTTTATTTGAAAACGTATTTCAAAGTTCATTTCCAAGGCAAAGTAATGTAACTAATTTCTTGTGATCTCATCGACCAATGCCAGACTCGATATGCGTGTGAATCACTCATGACGACTCCCAGCTAACATGTGACTGATCCCGCAGTGAAGACCACTACCACAGAACCTCACTCACACCTCACTCCCGCCACACTCCCGCCACACTCACACCACACCACACCACACTCACACCACACTCCCGCCACACCACACTCCCACCACACTCACGCCACACTCATCACACTCACGATACACTCACACCACACCACACTCACACCACACCACACTCCCACCACACTCACGCCACACTCCCACCACACTCACGCCACACGCCATGAGAAAAAAGCTACCATTGGCCTCATTTTACCTGAGGTCTTATATTATGCTGCTCTTCTTACTTATTGATAACCCATCACACGTTTAACATTACAGAAAGATAATGAAGATTGCGATGTGAGTATAATATCTATGAGGAATGTATAACCACATGCGAACATTCATTCATACAGGGTACACTCATACATACCGAAGGATTTGAAAGAAAAATAGGGAATTAACATTCTTTTATGTTATATGGATTATATGTATAAAAAAGTGTCCTTTTATATATACAGTAATTACAGTGTTACAGTGAGTCTTCAATAGAACCAGCCTGTAGAAGAAAATGCTCTAAATTAGAGGATTACATCTTCTTCAACTGAACAATTTTAGCGCTGCAAAAAACTAGGGTGGTTTGCATGGTAGCAAATAGGAAAAAGCCAATTAAGTGCTATCAAAAAATCACATCCAGCACGAAGGTCATTATATAACATCATCTCTAATGTTGTCTTAATGTATCTATTGTTAGCCAACGTTATCATTGTGGTGCTTCAAGGTAGGACCATCATCACACCCCACACATCATGCTTCACTTTCCTCTACCCTCACGCTCGCCACGTTTTCCTTCCCACCACACTCACCCCTCCACCAACCCCGCCCATGGTCATTCCACCTCTGGCTGTTAGATCATTATCATGCAGTGGGTATCATCATCATCATTCATTATTAGTCTTTAATGAAAAACATTTCCATTTATGAATGTTTATCATATCCCACTTGGGTCAAGGTAACACCAATACCACAGTCAATGTATCACTGGTGTCACAGGATGACTGGCGAGGTCTCACGGCCTGAGCTCAGACAACGCCTCTGTTTACCCACGTTTGGCTTCCACCTCACCAGTTGATACTCTCAGCTTCACATGACACGGTGAGGAAGGAATGACATCACAATAACTTGTTAGAAATCCAAGTTAACATCATATATATTGAGGCCTTGTGAATCCTAGTAACAACCTCGATATGATGAGGAAAACTCTGGACAACGAAAGCTTCGAAGTAGCGAGTCAAATCTCCCTGATTCCACATTTCATGGAAAGAACGGAGTGACACCTGACTGTCCCAGTTGGAGGTGAAGGCAGCTGCACCAACACACATGCTCCCAAGAAGAAGGAGAAGGTCTGGGTTTTAATGACAAGCGGAAGACGAGGAAGCACTGGTGCATGTTCAGAGGTAAACTCTTTCAGTACACGGAGATGGAGGCCATTAGCTTTGCTTGTGTCCAGAGAGAGATGCGTTTTTTGGATAGTTCGAGAAGAGATTACGAGGAGGGGCATAGGATTAGTAACAAGGATATCAAGGAGGTGGGGGGAGGCGAAAGAATGTTAGTTTTCGACGGTAGTGTCAGTGAAGAATCTAGCAGAGTTGCTTTGTCTACAGGAGAGACAGCTATGGTTCCTTTATAGCTAAAATGTGAAGGAAAGGTAGAGCGATAGAAGTTGTTAGCGATACCTTTAGCTAAAGCCCAGAAAGACCTCTCGTGGATGAAGATGAGAGGTTATCGAACTTTTCTTGAATAGAGAAACGCTCTGCCTCACAGATCACGTACTAGCAATGATTACATGCAGTGATAATTGCTGAATGGAAGCCACAGCAAGGAAAGTTTTTCTAAGCCAGATTGCCTGATCCTTTGTCTGAATGGCCTTAGAACAGCAGTGGTTGAGCCATGGATTGGAAGATGATGTCGTGTTGCAGGAAAAGGGAATATATGCTTCCATCACCGCAACATTAACCTCTTCAGTGCGTCTGGCGGAGACCGAAGCATCGCCACATAAGAGATAGCAATCCATCCAAGGTAAGTCAGAAAGGAACTTTCAGGCGTTATTCCACTCAGCTTTACTGAAGTGCCGGTGTTCATATTTAGAATGGGGTGCTGGATGGAGAAGTACACTTATGAGAGTGTGGCCAGATGAACCAACTAGGGGACGAAAATATGTACCGCGAAAGATTAAAGGTGAAATACAGATCCGGAATACTGGGAGAGTAGACATAGTAGTCAGGGATATGGGTAAAGTGGGAGATAATTTGCTCTAGATCACTGTGAATGGAGAAAGTGAAGGCTTCATTCTTCCCACATTCAGTATGAGAGGAGTTCAATTATTCCCTATGACAAGCAGGACTCTCACTGACCGTGGTCACGAGCGGACGTTCCTCTGTCTAGCTCCGTCTTGTTCAGTCATATTCTCACCCTGCTTCTGGCTCTCCCCTTCATATTGTTAACCATTGCCCTCTATAGCGAAGTACACGTCCCGTGTGGGTTTTTTTAACTGTATTCGCGACAGTGTGAGGCACACGAACCTCAGCCCTTTTGCTGCTGGGGTAAGTCTCTGCTAGGAGCATCTGGCTACAACATACACACTTTCCGTCCCTAATGAAAGCCAACAGCATGAGAGCGAAAGTGAAATTCAAAGCCAAAGCAAACTCTTACAATTTGGCAAAGTCAGTAGGAAAGGAAACTTAGATCACTACAGTTCATCGCTCATGGGAACATGTCTCCCATGGACACAACAGACAGCTATGGGGGAGCATATCCTTACCTCACGGATGCTAAATCATATGATTCAATGTGTAACAACAAAATCACTCAAGTACTGGATGAGGAGGGAATTACAGTCCAGTGTCCTCCAGATATCTACTTCCGTAGATCTATGACTTGGAACATTAGATCCCTACAGGACTATGACCTGGAACATCAGATCCCTTCAGGACTATGACCTGGAACATCAGATCCCTACAGGACTATGACCTGGAACATCAGATCCCTACAGGACTATGACCTGGAACATCAGATCCCTACAGGACTATGACCTGGAACATCAGATCCTTACAGGACTATTACCTGGAACATCAGATCCCTACAAGACTATGACCTGGAACATCAGATCCCTACAGGACTATGACCTGGAACATCAGATCCCTACAGGACTATGACCTGGAACATCAGGTCCCTACAGGACTATGACCTGGAACATCAGGTCCCTACAGGACTATTACCTGGAACATCAGATCCCTACAGGACTATGACCTGGAACATCAGATCCCTACAGGACTATAACCTGGAACACATCAAAAATGACATAGAAAGCAATCAGACCTGGGTAACTGTCTCCAGTGTATTGAAATTCCCGAGATCAAACACATACAACATCCAGATTGGCTCGGTGGATATGGCTAATCGAGCCAGCCAGGATGGACTTAGACTATGATACACATCCCCGGCCATCAAACCTGTGCTATTTATCTCCCTGTTCACCTGCCATAATGTTATACTAGTGATGCACAAACCACAGAGGAATATGATAAACCTTCTGGTTGTAAGATCTGCTCACTATGTTCAGGTAAGAACCACACATGGCGAGAAAGACTAGCAAATGACCAAAAAAGTCTTTACTGCCAAAGAGATCACCTACATTAATGAAATGTGAACTCAGGAAAAAGAAAAAAGAAGAAACACGGGGTCACCTGAACCTAGCCATGATCCGGCCACACCTCTTTCTCACATGTCACAAAACTCACCACTCCCGAAAGTGTACTTCCATGTGATAATCACTAAAGATGGTTAACGCAATGGTTTGTGCCTTGATAGAAGAGAAGAAGACCCCTGGATCATACCTACTAGATCTAGAGCAGCGATATAACTCTCAAGACTTCACACAAATCATCATCAAACTTCAGGTGGACAAGACTCTAATTGTAATCGGAAGCACCTTAAAGACGGTGTTGAACCCAATAGATCCAGTAGACTCCCTAGACAAAAACTTAGAGACATCTGTCTCCAGCCCTACCGGCTGTGACCCATACACGTTGAGTTACCCACAGTCTCCCAGCTTGGACACTGATCCGTCCCATCTTCCCTCCCAGGTTGTCTAAACACTCAAGAACAACCCCAGGTTGCCCTTCACACCGGTCTACCGGCAGCCAACCACACCTCCATCCGCCTCTCAGGAAGCCCCTGGCCACTTCATGAGACGATACACAAACACTCAACCCTACAATAACTGACTAACCTGACCTGGAATTTACTACTCGACTCTCCAATGCCACATTTACCCAGAAATCAGTAAAAAGCAACCGATAGAAAATGAAATTCACACAACACACTTTAATAATGAAAATAATTCAATATAATGTGCACTTCATGTAAACGCATGAATGATGGAAAAACCAAACGTTGTTCTGATGGCGCATCAGACAATAACTTACCGAATAACTGAACCATTACGATCAGTCACACGCCGGTGTGGCCATAGCCGTCTGGAAAGGCTTGCAACACACAATGTTTCACGATTGTCACTTCTCTGACACTTTATCAGTACATTCAGTAACATGAACGAGCCCAGATGATATTGCTACACCCTACAACTCCCCACAAGGCGGGGATGTATTATGTTACCAGAAGACAACAAGATCCTTAGGATATCAGAACCAGCCTATATCATCATAGGTGATCTTCACGCTTGACGTACAAACTTTGGATGTGCTGCCACAATACCACAGGCAGATATGTAGCACAACTAATGTAAAGTTTCGGCGTTCGACACCTGAAGCCAAACTATCCAACTTCAATAGGCTACTCAGCCTTGACCACGCCAGAAATATTTCTTGGAAATGGCAAAACCCACCACAATTTGTACACCAGACAAGGTGAACTGACATGCAGCGATCATATTCTCAAGATGATTACTATATCAACCGCTCCATTCCTGGTACACAGTGTACTGGCTATTTAGAAACAAACATCTTCCTAGTATCGACCTGGAAGAAGAATTTGACAAGGCTTTAGACAGGTGGTGTGAAGCCATCGAAAAAAACACAATCAGCTGCAGTGGCCATCAACAGACACATCATCATACCTCCGCCCACTCCAGAAATGATCGAAACTTAACTCTGATTCACCAATAATCTAGACGACGTCAACTCTTACGGATTAACATATGCTCTATACCAACAGTGTTAAATCTCCCAGTGCACCTTAGTGGAAAAATAAACAAACAAGAGAACAACATAATGCGCAATGGGAAAATACGATCAACTTTCCAGCGTAGAAATATGGTGATCCAAAAGCATTCTGGCAAGGAGTCAGACGCTTACAAGGGAATCCCAGAGGTAACATCAAATATCTGAATGTCAACAATAACAAGATTGATGATGATGAAGTAATGGGAACAGAATTCGTGGACACATGAAAGACAGAAATTATAACAAAGATCAAGAAAATGATACAAGTGACTGGTTCACACGGAACAGAGACAGAACCATCCTACACATAGACTCAGCTAGACTGTCTCATAACAACTACCTCTCAGTGGCAACTGACTGGACGAAACTTTGTACAGCAATCTGGAAAACCAAGCTCTCAGCCCTGGGGGAAAGTAGAACAGATAAGAGACATCTCTACATGCTAACCCCAAAAGGATTTCAATATCTTTCAATATCTACAACGCTATGCTAAGCACATGACAAAATCCCCGAAGGTTCAAAGAGGCCAGAGTGACAATGATTCCAAAATCAGGAACGCCGGAAACAGACCGAAGGAAAAAACACCCCACTTCCTTCCTAGAAGTCCCAGGGAAACATTAAAAAAAAATCATGTACCTAAGATTAAGAGGACACCTTGAAAACAGTAATCTCTATAACTCTAATCAATACGGCTTCCGAGGAGGCAACAGCAATACTTCATCAATCGCGACTGAGGCAGAAATAAAAAGCTCTCTCCCGAAGATAAGTGATATATTGTACAGTTGTATAAGAAGACATAAGCGAAGCCTTTGACAAAGTGTGAACAATCGGCCTACAATATAAGTTACTACAATTAGTCATGCCTTACATCATAGAAAGGATACTGTATAACTTCCTAGACCAAATCACCGCAGAAATCACCATCGACTCTCCAACGTTACCCACATTTCCTTCATTAAGCCGGGTGCTTCAGGGCAACGTCCTATCACCACCACTGTTCATAACTTACACAGCTGACATTCCCCATTAGCTGGCGCCATGGGCATGGATATCTTTCATGTCGATGACGCCACTCGTTCAGTACAGTCAGAGGCAACTAAGCCAAACAAATCCGAAAGTGACTGGAAGATAAAAAGAAACCAACAAATTTTCTATATTAACTCTAGGAGGATTAAAACCTAACGACATAATTATAGAAATTAACACGATAGCGCATGAGGCACAGAATTCTGGGCAACACACTCACATCAAAGGGTATGATAACACAAGAGATCCACGCAAGGGAAAGCGGCCTTGACTAATCTGTATAGATCCTGGCACCTTCCAGACAACGAAAAGGTACACAGAGTCAAGGCCATGATAGTACTTAACTTCCTCACCTATGCTAACTTTCCTCGCTTTCATATCACGCAATGCTGAAGTTACAGAGGGTATGAAATAAGACTCATAAGATTCGTCACATGAAAAATATCCCATCACCGAAAACAACCGTAAAACAGCACGAAAGATTAGATATCAAACCAGTTGGATCATACCTAAGAGAAGCAGCTTAGAAAGTATGGCGGAGACTTGAAGACAACAATGATACAAACTACAGACAAATCCGAGATCTGGACAACATTCCAAACCTGGTACATCCTCGGTGCCCTCAAAGATTCAAAGCGCTCAGGAACACTCCAGTGAATCTCCTCCAAAAACCAATGATGCAACACCAATACATACCCTTTCCTGCCCCCTCCCCCCGTCTGCCGGGGGTATTATAGATAAGGCACCAAAAATCACGCTTCCATATCATGGCCAACATGCATCAAGAACCTTACACCATGTACTTGTACATATTCCAGTTTTCTCTTCCATTTCAACGTATCCCTTCCCCTGTCCCACTTCTTCTTTCTTCTAATCGCCCCATCAAAAGGAAAAAAAAAAATATGAATGCTTAAATCTCTTATGTAAAGGATCTCGGCTTGCGGGTGAGAGTATGTCATGTTTCATGGCAGGAGTTTAGATAGTTCAAAAGTTATAATTTTCTTACATTTAGGCGAGCAGTCGGCGCAACAAAGGAAAAGAATGGTAGTTGAGAGACAGATCTTATTCCAGATAACAACAAAGTTTGGGAACTCAGACTTCTCGAGGCGTGCCACAGGTGTGTTGATGTTAGAATAAGCACAAACACCACCTGTGAAACGGAATCATGCGGGGAGATTATGATTAAATATGAGAAAGTGGCTAATAAGAAAATCATTGGACAATGGGATTTCTGAGAGAAGTAAGATGTTTGGAAAAGCACCAAAATATGGTGTTCAACAGAAGAGAGGTTAGTAGAAAGACCAGAATGTTGTTATAGCTAAAAGAAAAAGATGTAGTTCTTATTAAAGACGGAAGGGTTGTGGGAAGTGCCGGTACTTCTAATGTATGACCTCACTCCCTCCTCCTCTTCCTCCTCCCTCACATTGGCAGTAAAGTCGGGCGGGAACCCGGATTTTCTTAGCACTACCATGATGCCGGGGACTCGGGATCCAAAAGTTCACTGGACTTTCCCATGATTGCATTGAAAAACAATTTTTTGCAGAGAAGAGAAGGCGAGAGAATTAATGTGAAGAAAAGATGTGACATTTGAATAGATGTATTATACTTGTAGGGATAAGATGGCAGGACTAGCCCAGTAGTCTAATGAGACAGAAAGTAAGACCAGCAATCCTGACATGGAGAGTGTAAGATGGTTCCGACCACCACTGTAACGCTCCTCAGTCAGGACGGTAGTACCATCCTGAGCGGCTGGTGTCTACAGCCTACTACTACCTAAGAACTGTATTTCATTATAGTTCTTGTTAGTTATAATGACAGGACTTTAATTTCTACGTGTTTTGGTGTAGTATCTTTACTGTATCAATTTTCGACAATTACATACAGCAGTTTCTACTGATTATCTTGTCCATATATTTTGATATATTTCATCGTTCATCTTTGCATCAACTGAATTTGAGTCTTTTTAGTCCAGTGCTTTGCTGTGCATTGTGGTTGCCTTTCATAGAAGAAAGGGAAATGTAACTAGTGGCTTGGGTTAAGGGCTGTGATGGGTTGTCTGGAGTGTTCCGATGTCGGAGCTGTTTATCTGGAAGCTGGTGAGAAGAAGGGTGAGAAATTGTTTGGGAATGATTTAAGGGCAAACTTTGCGGTTAGTGTGAGGGCGAGAGCAAAGGAGTTGGCACTTCTGCTCAAGAGAGAGTTGTGGGAATGCAAAGGACTTCAAATAGAAACAGACTAATGGATCCTTTCGAGAATGTTTGTGATAGTGGAAGATATCTGAAACTCACAGGTTAGTGAGGTAAAAGTTAGAATGATTCAAATAATTCAAGAACAACTTGCAAATTGACATTGTGGCTAAGGAGGCGACAATAATGTAACCTAAGTATTTATAAAGTCTATTCTTAAACGTATCTATATTACTGCTTTCAACCACTCTCATTGGTTAATAGTTTTCTATATGTTAACAATCCTGTCGAAGGAAAAGTACTTCGCCTCATTCGAGGTAAAACGTTTGCCCACGAGTTTGTATATATCATTACGAGTAAAATCAGACGAATCAAGTCTTAAGTACTAGACAGATCAAGATTATTAAAGCCTTGATAATCTTCATATTTGTATTACATCACCTCTTAACGTTCTCCTTTCTATGTTAAGTAGATTTAAGTCGTTTAATATCCTCTTGTAGGATTTGCTTCTCAGTCCGGAATCATCTTGATAGCTCGAAGGTGCACTCTCTCCATTTTGTCTATGCCATATTTCATTAGATAGAGTGAACAAAACAAGACAATATTCATGATGTAGACGAATCAGTGAATTATAAAGAGTGAGGATGAAATCACTAGACTTACATTCGTCGGCCCCACCGATAAATCCAAGAATTTTGTGTGCACTGCTTACTTGAATTAATTCAATAGCGATTAATACGCCCAAGTCTTTTTCCTCATTTACCGTTTGCAGTTCAAGAGAATTCATACTCTCGCGCCCTTTGAACTTCTAGATACCAAAATTCCTGTGCCACCTGTGGGCCTAATCCATCAGTTTGTCTAATTCAGTTTGAGGATGTAGATGTTCAAGTTCACGCATACATTCATTTCCTAAGTTTATATCGTTGGCGAATTTTCAGATGTTGCATTACAGCCGATTATATCAATATCACTTTACATATATATATATATATATATATATATATATATATATATATATATATATATATATATATATAGTGCATAGTGCATAGTGCCATTGTACAAAGGCAAAGGGGATAAGAGTGAGTGCTCAAATTACAGAGGTATAAGTTTGTTGAGTATTCCTGGTAAATTATATGGGAGGGTATTGATTGAGAGGGTGAAGGCATGTACAGAGCATCAGATTGGGGAAGAGCAGTGTGGTTTCAGAAGTGGTAGAGGATGTGTGGATCAGGTGTTTGCTTTGAAGAATGTATGTGAGAAATACTTAGAAAAGCAAATGGATTTGTATGTAGCATTTGTGGATCTGGAAAAGGCATATGATAGAGTTGATAGAGATGCTCTGTGGAAGGTATTAAGAATATATGGTGTGGGAGGAAAGTTGTTAGAAGCAGTGAAAAGTTTTTATCGAGGATGTAAGGCATGTGTACGTGTAGGAAGAGAGGAAAGTGATTGGTTCTCAGTGAATGTAGGTTTGCGGCAGGGGTGTGTGATGTCTCCATGGTTGTTTAATTTGTTTATGGATGGGGTTGTTAGGGAGGTAAATGCAAGAGTTTTGGAAAGAGGGGCAAGTATGAAGTCTGTTGGGGATGACAGAGCTTGGGAAGTGAGTCAGTTGTTGTTCGCTGATGATACAGCACTGGTGGCAGATTCATGTGAGAAACTGCAGAAGCTGGTGACTGAGTTTGGTAAAGTGTGTGGAAGAAAAAAGTTAAGAGTAAATGTAAATAAGAGCAAGGTTATTAGGTACAGTAGGGTTGAGGGTCAAGTCAATTGGGAGGTGAGTTTGAATGGAGAAAAACTGGAGGAAGTGAAGTGTTTTAGATATCTGGGAGTGGATCTGGCAGCGGATGGAACCATGGAAGCGGAAGTCGATCATAGGGTGGGGGAGGGGGCGAAAATTCTGGGGGCCTTGAAGAATGTGTGGAAGTCGAGAACATTATCTCGGAAAGCAAAAATGGGTATGTTTGAAGGAATAGTGGTTCCAACAATGTTGTATGGTTGCGAGGCGTGGGCTATGGATAGAGTTGTGCGCAGGAGGATGGATGTGCTGGAAATGAGATGTTTGAGGACAATGTGTGGTGTGAGGTGGTTTGATCGAGTGAGTAACGTAAGGGTAAGAGAGATGTGTGGAAACAAAAAGAGCGTGGTTGAGAGAGCAGAAGAGGGTGTTTTGAAGTGGTTTGGGCACATGGAGAGGATGAGTGAGGAAAGATTGACCAAGAGGATATATGTGTCGGAGGTGGAGGGAACAAGGAGAAGAGGGAGACCAAATTGGAGGTGGAAAGATGGAGTGAAAAAGATTTTGTGTGATCGGGGCCTGAACATGCAGGAGGGTGAAAGGAGGGCATATATATATATATATATATATATATATATATATATATATATATATATATATATATATATATATATATATATATATATATATATATTTTTTATCTTTTTTTTATTTTATATTTAATAATAAAAAAATAATATATATATATATATATATATATATATATATATATATATATATATTTTTTTTTTTATTTTATATTTATTATACTTTGTCGCTGTCTCCCGCGTTTGCGAGGTAGCGCAAGGAAACAGACGAAAGAAGTGGCCCCACCCCCCCCCCCCTATACACATGTATATACATACGTCCACACACGCAAATATACATACCTACACAGCTTTCCATGGTTTACCCCAGACGCTTCACACGCCTTGATTCAATCCACTGACAGCACGTCAACCCCGGTATACCACATCGCTCCAGTTCACTCTATTCCTTGCCCTCCTTTCACCCTCCTGCACGTTCAGGCCCAGATCACACAAAATCTTTTTCACTCCATCTTTCCACCTCCAATTTGGTCTCCCTCTTCTCCTCGTTCCCTCCACCTCCGACACATATATCCTCTTGGTCAATCTTTCCTCACTCATCCTCTCCATGTGCCCAAACCACTTCAAAACACCCTCTTCTGCTCTCTCAACCACGCTCTTTTTATTTCCACACATCTCTCTTACCCATACGTTACTCACTCGATCAAACCACCTCACACCACACATTGTCCTCAAACATCTCATTTCCAGCACATCCATCCTCCTGCGCACAACTCTATCCATAGCCCACGCCTCGCAACCATACAACATTGTTGGAACCACTATTCCTTCAAACATACCCATTTTTGCTTTCAGAGATAATGTTCTCGACTTCCACACATTCTTCAAGGCCCCCAGAATTTTCGCCCCCTCCCCCACCCTATGATCCACTTCCGCTTCCATGGTTCCATCCGCTGCCAGATCCACTCCCAGATATCTAAAACACTTCACTTCCTCCAGTTTTTCTCCATTCAAACTCACCACCCAATTGACTTGACCCTCAACCCTACTGTACCTAATAACCTTGCTCTTATTCACATTTACTCTTAACTTTCTTCTTCCACACACTTTACCAAACTCAGTCACCAGCTTCTGCAGTTTCTCACATGAATCAGCCACCAGCGCTGTATCATCAGCGAACAACAACTGACTCACTTCCCAAGCTCTCTCATCCCCAACAGACTTCATACTTGCCCCTCTTTCCAAAACTCTTGCATTTACCTCCCTAACAACCCCATCCATAAACAAATTAAACAACCATGGAGACATCACACACCCCTGCCGCAAACCTACATTCACTGAGAACCAATCACTTTCCTCTCTTCCTACACGTACACATGCCTTACATCCTCGATAAAAACTTTTCACTGCTTCTAACAACTTTCCTCCCACACCATATATTCTTAATACCTTTCACAGAGCATCTCTATCAACTCTATCATATGCCTTCTCCAGATCCATAAATGCTACATACAAATCCATTTGCTTTTCTAAGTATTTCTCACATACATTCTTCAAAGCAAACACCTGATCCACACATCCTCTACCACTTCTGAAACCACACTGCTCTTCCCCAATCTGATGCTCTGTACATGCCTTCACCCTCTCAATCAATACCCTCCCATATAATTTACCAGGAATACTCAACAAACTTATACCTCTGTAATTTGAGCACTCACTCTTATCCCCTTTGCCTTTGTACAATGGCACTATGCACGCATTCCGCCAATCCTCAGGCACCTCACCATGAGTCATACATACATTAAATAACCTTACCAACCAGTCAACAATACAGTCACCCCCTTTTTTAATAAATTCCACTGCAATACCATCCAAACCTGCTGCCTTGCCGGCTTTCATCTTCCGCAAAGCTTTCACTACCTCTTCTCTGTTTACCAAATCATTTTCCCTAACCCTCTCACTTTGCACACCACCTCGACCAAAACACCCTATATCTGCCACTCTATCATCAAACACATTCAACAAACCTTCAAAATACTCACTCCATCTCCTTCTCACATCACCACTACTTGTTATCACCTCCCCATTTGCGCCCTTCACTGAAGTTCCTATTTGCTCCCTTGTCTTACGCACTTTATTTACCTCCTTCCAGAACATCTTTTTATTCTCCCTAAAATTTAATGATATTCTCTCACCCCAACTCTCATTTGCCCTTTTTTTCACCTCTTGCACCTTTCTCTTGACCTCCTGTCTCTTTCTTTTATACATCTCCCACTCAATTGCATTTTTTCCCTGCAAAAATCGTCCAAATGCCTCTCTCTTCTCTTTCACTAATACTCTTACTTCTTCATCCCACCACTCACTACCCTTTCTAATCAACCCACCTCCCACTCTTCTCATGCCACAAGCATCTTTTGCGCAATCCATCACTGTTTCCCTAAATACATCCCATTCCTCCCCCACTCCCCTTACTTCCATTGTTCTCACCTTTTTCCATTCTGTACTCAGTCTCTCCTGGTACTTCCTCACACAGGTCTCCTTCCGAAGCTCACTTACTCTCACCACATTCTTCACCCCAACATTCACTCTTCTTTTCTGAAAACCCATACAAATCTTCACCTTAGCCTCCACAAGATAATGATCAGACATCCCTCCAGTTGCACCTCTCAGCACATTAACATCCAAAAGTCTCTCTTTCGCACGCCTGTCAATTAACACGTAATCCAATAACGCTCTCTGGCCATCTCTCCTACTTACATAAGTATACTTATGTATATCTCGCTTTTTAAACCAGGTATTCCCAATCATCAGTCCTTTTTCAGCACATAAATCTACAAGCTCTTCACCATTTCCATTTACAACACTGAACACCCCATGTATACCAATTATTCCCTCAACTGCCACATTACTCACCTTTGCATTCAAATCACCCATCACTATAACCCGGTCTCGTGCATCAAAACCACTAACACACTCATTCAGCTGCTCCCAAAACACTTGCCTCTCATGATCTTTCTTCTCATGCCCAGGTGCATATGCACCAATAATCACCCACCTCTCTCCATCAGTTTTCAGTTTTACCCATATTAATCGAGAATTTACTTTCTTACACTCTATCACATACTCCCACAACTCCTGTTTCAGGAGTATTGCTACTCCTTCCCTTGCTCTTGTCCTCTCACTAACCCCTGACTTTACTCCCCAGACATTCCCAAACCACTCTTCCCCTTTACCCTTGAGCTTCGTTTCACTCAGAGCCAAAACATCCAGGTTCCTTTCCTCAAACATACTACCTATCTCTCCTTTTTTCACATCTTGGTTACATCCACACACATTTAGGCACCCCACTCTGAGCCTTCGAGGAGGATGAGCACTCCCCGCGTGACTCCTTCTTCTGTTTCCCATTTTAGAAAGTTAATACAAGGAGGGGAGGATTTCTGGCCCCCCGCTCCCGTCCCCTCTAGTCGCTTTCTACGACACGCGAGGAATACGTGGGAAGTATTCTTTCACCCCTATCCCCAGGGATAATATACATATATATATACATATACACATACACACACATACACATACATACGCACATATACACACACACACACATACATATATATACATATGAAAATGTAAGAAACAATTTAGAAAACTGAAACTTCTAGCTTGAAATGAATGAAAAAAATGAATGTCACATAATGTTTTTTTTTTTTTTTCCATAACCCTATACATACATGTACATATTCATACTTTCTCACCCATATATATATATATATATATATATATATATATATATATATATATATATATATATATATATATATATATATATATATATATAAAAGAGAACCCGTCCCAGAGTTGATCCTTGTGGCACTCCACTTGTTACGTCTAATCATTTTGGGGCTAGACCATTAATCACAACTCTTTGTTTACGCCCAGTTAACCAGTTTCTCATCCACTAAAGTACAACCCCATCATTGCCGTGTGATCTAATTTCGCTGGTAACGTTATCAAAAGTCTTTTTAAAATATAGATTAATAGCATCAACTGCATTACTTTCGTCATACGTGTTGATTATATCATACAAGAAATCGAGCAGATTTGTCAGACATGAGCTATTTCGTTGAAAACCATGCTGAGAATCGTCGATTTAGTGTTAAACCTGTAAATAATAACAACATATCTCGAGTGATGGCCTCCATACGTTTCCACCAACAGACGTTACTCTGATATGACGATAATTTCTGGGTAGTGACTAATTACCATTCTTGATTATCGGTGCTACATGGCCCACCTTGCATTCATCTGGAGCTTTTCCCGTGGCAAGTGGCTAATTGAAATAGCTTTAACTATCTCATGTTTCGCCACTCTTCATTGTTTTCGGATGAAAACTTACCATGGCCTGCCATTTTATTCATCTTCATTCCGTTCATTACTGAGAGTACGTGTTTGTCTTTTATGTCAGTTTGTTGAAGAAAGTTCCTCTTTTTTATCAGTGAAACTATTTGTGACATTGGTTATGTCTGCGATCGTCAGTACAGATGCAAGTGAGTCATTTGATATTTCTGACATGGCTTCGTTGTCTTGAACCAAGTCAACTTTTTCCGTAATTAATGGATCATCTGACTGGGTGATGACTCTCTTGCTTTTAACATAACTGTAAAAGTCCTCTTGGTTTCTTTGCTATTTTTCAGCAATATACTCTTTATATTGACGTTTACTTTGTCGTATATCTCTGACTTTCTCTATGCAAATCTACATAACTTACTGTATCATGTTTGTTACTGCGTTTTCTGGGTGTCTTAGTAATTACTTTCTGAGAAAACAGGCATTCTGTTTTATCTCACCGTCCACCACCTTGTTTCGTTTTACAAATGTTCCCTCCGCTGCTTTGAAGGTTTTATTGAAGCATTTCCAAGCTAAGTTCATGTTATCATTGACCGTATCATCCCATGTGTGCTTGTCAAGACCAATGCGAAGACTATCAAAATTTGCATGTTTAGAATCGGGTATTTTTTGCGACTGTCGTGTTGACCAACATTTCATGTACTGTTCAGAGCCACCTCAAATATAATTTGTTGGTGATCACTTATACTAAACTTTTGCTCAACTTCAACAATATGAATGAGATCCTCATTTGAAGAACTGATTCTAACATATCTTCTTCGCGAATAGGTTTCTCGACTAATTGGATTAGGGCACTATCAAACATAACTAGGTAGAGTCCACACCCGGAGCTACTGGAAATGGAGTCTCCCCATTTAGATACCGGTACGTTAAAATCTCCTACTATGATAGAATCTTGTATAGTAGAAATTTCTGGCAAATGAAACAATCTTTTGTCTGCCTCTGGTGTCTGTGCCGGGAGCCAATAAACTTATTTTCTTAAGTACTTTATCTATCATTTCTACAAATGTGAAGTCGACATTCTCAGCGGCTACAACACTTTATCACAAGGGGACTAACATCTTTAACACAGAGTAGGACACCACCGCGTACTTTATTTCCCCCATCCCCATCAAATAATGTACCCTGAAATAGAGCGTTCGTCGAGGGAATCTCTCTTGCTGATATCTAACCAAGATTCGAAATGGCTATCATATCATAATTTCCTTCTAACGCTGTTATCACTAACTCACAAGAGTTTATTGCTAATGCTTCGAGCGTTAACATAAAACATTTTCTGATGAAACCGACACCTACAGGTACTTACAGATGTGTGAGGGAGTATTAAGAGGTGAACCCTAGACAGTTGGTGAGAAGGTGAGTGGATTATGAGAGGCTGGTGATTATTGATGCTTATGCACCTGGTAGTGAGAGGGGTGAGGAAGAGATGCGATTGTCATGAAGGTGAGTCGGTGCATCAACAATTGTGATACGAAGGAGCGAGTAACGATGATGGATGAGTTGAATGCAAGTGTATCATGTAGTTGTGGGTGAAACATAGGGAATATGGGATATCATATTTGTGTACTGAAAAAGGACTGATGATGGGGAATAACGTCCTAAAAACAATAGGCAAACTCAACTATAAGTGGGTGAGTGAGGTTTATGGTATGCCGTTATCATTGGATCATATTCTAAAGAGAGACTGATGTATGTAAATGTGCTAAGAGGGGCAACTGTTCGCATGTCTGATCTCTTCTTAATGGAGGCGAGGGTGGAATTCTTTTGAAGCTTTAGGAAAAGAGGAAATGATATGGTGAGAAGAGGGTCGTGAAAGTGCGTGGGCCTGGAAAAGAGGTTTGGGTGAAGAGATACATGAAGACACTGGGTGAAGAACGACAGAAAGTGCAAGTAAACGTAACTAAGGGAATGGTTGAGGAATGGAAACTATTGGGGAAGAAAGCTTACATATGCGATGCAAGTGTGTAGCATGCAGAAGATAGAAAAGGTTAGTGACTGGCGGACAAGGAAATAAAGTTGTTTGGGGAAGATAAAAGGGCAAAAAATAAAAACTAAATGCTAGATCTTTTATCTTGGTATATCGACCACAATCAACAGACTCAGTCCTAACCCTTATCAACGCATCAATAAGAACAGAACTTGAATATGCTGTTTAGCTATGGTTACTGAACTACAAAAGTGATAAGGGAAAACTTGATCAAGCACAAAAAAGGGCAACAAAGCTGAAAACATCGCTGAGATATCAATCGAAGAAAGAGAAACTACAAAGACTAACCCTTTTTTCTTATAAAAAGTATTTCACATTGGCACTTTATACAGGCTTACGAAATAGCGAATAAATTTGGCAGTGTTGATCATGATATATTCATGTATATCATAAGGAATTTTTGAACTACAGGACAATATAGTTACTGAAACAAATGGAATATTAATAAGAACTGAAAGACATTGTACGAATATGTAATTCTTGTTTTCGTACAAAACCATCAAAAGACTAGAATAGACTACTGGAATAAGTTGTGTATACAAAAACTATAAACATCCTCGAAAATCCTCTGGACTGACAAAATGCATACATGACTACACGTTTGTTTCAGCCCAGACTTAGATGATGATTCCCGTTACCAAAACCATACCATAGTGTAATACAGTAGAAAACTAGTGTAAGTTAGTAGTATACTATAATGCACCAAAGCAGTAGAGGGACTAGCCGACATGTATTCCATTCCATTCTTTCCTATTATGATACAACTCGCTAGCTCTACGGCAAGGCAAGGTATTTTCTTCCGGCCTTTATCCTGCTGACTGATGTAGGCGGTGGGACTTACAGAGGAGGAGACAGCGCTGGCAATCTTCCCTCCTGAGACAGAGTAAATCTAGTGAGTTAAACGGTGATGATAAAGTTATGGACCAAAATGCTTTATGTTATCTGTATCCCATTGTACATATGAGCTCATTCCGTTTCTTATACTTAACACATTTCTTCCCAAGTTATGGACCTATGTAGTGTATCTTGATAAGGAAACAGTAACCTGGTAAAGTCAAACAAGACAAAGACCTCAATTTCTACCTATTTCTATCTATAGCTCACTGGGAACCTAGTTTCAGATTTGAAACACTGCATTTCAACTGTAAAATAACATGTACTTCTCAAGCATAATCAAATATATCGTTTGATACTGAGTTTTATCATTTCCCAAAAGCTTGGGAGTACTGTAACGGCGCAGTAATTCTATTCTGAGCACCAGTCGGTCTCATTCGCACCAAAATGGAGTATTGCTCACACGTCTGGAGTGGCTCTTCATATATCTCCATCTTCACCAGAGTGGAATCAAAAGCCCTCCACTTTATAAACCCTTCTGCTGTCGCCTCTCTTTACCCATCCCTTTGCATTTCCCGTGATGTTCCTCCCGTCTCCATGTTCTACAGTTTTTCTCTTTTGCGATCACTGCTCCTGAGTTGTCTAAGTGCCTCGCAATTCGTAAGATCTGAAACGAGGCCACACGAGTGGTTAGCCCCTCGGATAGGTTTTGAGTAGAGACCAGCCATACAAGGACTGACCGTTATGATAACTCTTTTCTCCCTACAGCAAAACTCTGGAGTTCTTTCCCTGTATACGAGTTTCCCTTCCTACATCTATTCCATTTATAAGAATAAAGTCCTTGAACACCAGAGGATCTCACACTGATCCCCAATGTAAATCGTTTCCGTTTGCTAACCTTTTCATTGAACTTCGTCAATTCCTGTGGTTTTTAGTAAATTATACTTGTGCTCCACGTATGATGGGCATCGTGAAAAAAATCAGGGTGTGTAAGAGTACTCAGTACTTAACAGTACTGAGAGAGAGAGAGAGAGAGAGAGAGAGAGAGAGAGAGAGAGAGAGAGAGAGAGAGAGAGAGAGAGAGAGGAGACTTTTAAGTGTATGCAACGAAATTTTGCTATAAGGCGAGACTATTGCTCAAGATCGCTAACCGCAGGAAACAATTACGAAGAACGCGTCGCGTGAATGACGAGGAACCGAGTATTTTGTAAAGGAAGGAGATTTTGTATGTTTGTGAACTGCAAGCCAGCCATCTGAGCTTAAGAGCCGACACTTGACAGCTAATGAAGTGCTGGTTCAGCGCACAGCCGTCGTTAACTCTCCTGATGCCTTGGCGGATAGTAACGGTAATATACTTTGCCTCTCTCGTCGGTGGCTGTCTTCCAATTACTATCTACTAAAGAGAGAGAGAGAGAGAGAGAGAGAGAGAGAGAGAGAGAGAGAGAGAGAGAGAGAGAGAGAGAGAGAGAGAGAGTGTTAGAGATACACAGACCACACAGACCCAAGGTCCAAGCGAGGTGGTCCGGCTTTAACACTACTGAAAAAAAATGCAATTCCCTTAAGCAGTATAAGGGAAGGAGACCAAAGATATAGCTCTGGCTCTCTCTTCAACCTTCGGTAACTCGCTGGTCGGAAAACAATTAGAAAAAAATACATTGTAAGACTAACATGCTTGAGGAAAATTTCTGTACGAAAATAAGACGCATCCATTTACTTTTTGTTATAAAGAGAACAGCAATGATTAACTTTGAGTATCAACCTCGTGAATTATCATGTTAAGTTACTTATGATGTGGTAAGATGATAGAATAATTCCCTCTTGTTCCCTTAAAGGTCACGTGACGCTGATTAATAATGTTGTTGAGCTACTGTAGCATGACTAGGGCGACATCAATTGGTAAGAAGGTACCATGAGAGTGACAGGTGATGATCGAGCCTAATTTTAAACATATTGACAGTGTTGCTCTGAGCAACATATTCTGGGAGCTTATTCCACGCGTCAATTTGTCATTGGTAAAGAAATGAGCCATGCAACAGAAAGTAATTTAGTAACCTCTTGACTTCTAGTCCATTTTCTCTCGTTGGTCGAGGTGGCCCGACTGTAAAGCGATTTTCAATATGGACTTTATTGAATCCTTTAAGTATTTTGAAACAATCTAGAAACTAGCATTGGAGTCGCCTTTTGCTTCGAGAAAACAAATTCAGTGCTCGCAGTCTGTACTCACATGGTCAATTTAGTTAATATTCGCAACACTGCGTCCAATTTAAGATTATAATATACTTAGGTAGGGGTCCTAGAACTGCACTGCATATTCTCAGTGGGGTCTAACACACTTAGGTACAGTGCCAGTATCACATCCTTGCTTTTGTGTGTAAAGTTTCTTTTCATAAAACCAAACATCCTATTCGTTTTTTTGGTAGTTCGCTGTAATGCTGGGAAAAATGAAGTTGCTGGAGACAGTAGTCCCTGTTTTCCTCACACTAAGGTGTTCTTTATCTTGTGACACATCAGTTCATTAGCGAATTTCTTGATGAGGTTTCCTCCTTGCAACAGTTGACATTTATTGACGTGAAAAGGCATTAGCCATTTTCTAGACCACTCAACTATTTCATCTCGATCCGAGCTCGATCCTCTTGGACGCTAAGTTATTCAGTCCTACGTCAGTGTCATCAGTATAGACGATGGAAAGTATAAGCCCCAAGACGGACCTCTAGAGGACCCCACTGGTAACGGGTGAACACGGTGCTGATTCCCCATTCATTACGACTCTCTGATTCCGATCTTGCAACCAGGCTTTTGTCTAGTTTCCTATGTAACCAGTAATCCCCGAGGCCGTGAGTTTATACACCAGTTTAACGAGGGAGTCTATACTGAATGGTTTGAGGGAATCCAGAAATATGGTATCTATGCTCAATCCTTGTTTTGGGAATTTGATAATAACTGATTAGATTGAAAGATCATGTTGTGCATCAGTGATCAGACTGTGTTGCTCAAGGCAAGCTACAGTTTCATCTCTTATAATAGACTCCAGACGTGTACATATAAAAGAAGTGAGGCTGACAGGATGGTAATTGAAAGGAATTTCACGTTTCCCTTCTTGAATATAGGATTAACATCTCCCAGTCTCCAGTCCTGCGGAAGTAATCCATCTTGGAGAGATTCATTGGAAATACTGGTCACCAGTTTGGCGATTTCATGCCTGATATTCTTACTTAGTCGTGGATAAAAACGATCAGGACCTGGACTTTGATTAATTTTCAACTTACCTCTGTCGATTATATTCTAACTGTGACGGCAAATTCTGATGCGTGTGTGTTATTCATCATTGTCTCATAATTAGCGTCGCTGCGTTCTAGTGTAAAAATAAAACTGTAAAGCTTGTACTGTGTTATTGCCATATTCTACAATCTACAATGGCTTCCCTACATTCGTTTACTAAAGGTTTTGTCCCACTCCTTATATGTTTCTGATCATTGATGTGTCTATAAAAGCACTCAATTCACACTTTCTATTGGCTTTTCAGTCTTTTTACCTGTCTTCTAACTGTGCTATACTGCGTTGCAAGAAAGGTTGAGATATCAGGCCTTATAGCGCATGTGATATCTTGGCAGTACCAGCCAGGCCTGGTGATGATTCAATCATTTCCGTCGTGCATAGAAAGAAATGCATCTTAGTGCACAGAATGGCGCTTAAAGCATGCACATAACTCTTCTGGGCATGACCCAATAAGAGAGAGAGAGAGAGAGAGAGAGAGAGAGAGAGAAATTTTTCTGATAAACAGCCACGATACCTCAAACCACACTCCCATTAGAATCCAGGACATTAACCTACGAACTAAACCACTACGATCAGTTACACGTGAAAAGCCGTCAGGAAAGGCTAGCAACACAGAATCTTCGATTACTGGCAGGTCTCCAACACCTTATCGGTATATATAATGACGTCATCGGGCCCTGATAATATTGCTACAACCCATAAGGCGGGGATGTCTTATGTTACCAGACTACTACATGATCTTTAGGATACCCGAATGAGCCTACATCATCATCAGTTACCTTAACACCAAAAATACAAACCCTACCACAAATATTACAGGCAGATATGTAGCAAAACTAATTAAATGTTTCGGCGTTCAACACCTGGGGCCAAATAGCCCAACCTTAATAGGTCACTCAGCCTTGACCTCACCAAAATTGAATCTTGGAAGTGGCAAAACCCACCACATGATCTACACCAGACAAGTTGAACTGCCATGCAGCGATCATATTCCCATGACTGTCACTATATCAACCATTCCAATCCTTATTCCTTATACACAACGGCTGGCTACCCACAATACAAACTGGAATCTAACCGGGGAAAACCATCAACAAATATACCCCAGTAACGACGTCATCCAAGTCCCTGTGTTAAGCCAGGTTCCCCAGGGCAGCGTCCTACCACCAACAGTATTCATAACTTACACAGCTAACATTCCCCCAGCAGTTGGTGCCCTGAAGATGGACATTATCTATGCCGACAACGTCACTAAAATAGGAGCCTCGAACAACTCACTCCCAGAACATAGCCAGTGCGATCAGAGGCAACCAGACGAAACACACTGGAAAGGGACTGGATGTTGACAACAAATATAAACAAAATGACATTGCAGTGCCAAGAAGAAATAACCTCACCGGCATGATCACAGAAGATAACTTGACCGCGCGAAAGATGAACTGGAGAATCCTGGGCGACACACTGATAGGAAGAATAAATCATAAGAAGAAGAGATCGGCAGAAAGAGAAGCGGCCCTGATCAGTCTATGCAGAATCTGGCAACACAAACTACCCGTACTGAAGCCCATGATAATACCTTTCCTAACTTACTCATCTGAACCGACATTCTTCTTCTCCAAATCATTCATGCTGAAGTTACAGAGGATACAGAATAATGCCCTACCATTCAGTCACAAATGAAAAATACCCCTACACTGAAAACACCGTATAACAACGTGAACTATTGATGGTTAAACCAGTCGGTTCAAACACAGGGAGAGCAGCCCAGGAAGCGTTGATGACAACGATGATACAAACTCCAGACAAATCCAAGACCTCAACAACGGTACAAATAAGGAACACTCATGGTCTCCTCGAAGCCTCAAGGCTTAGTTTAGCTTAGTGAATACAAAACCGAAGGTACAACAGAAATACATACACACCTCCAGTCTGCCGAGGCTATACAAATAAAGCATGAAAAACAAGCTTCCAGATATCCAGCAACACGCATGAAAAATCATCTGTACATACTTCAATCCTCTCTTCCGTTTCAAAATATCCCTTCCCCTGTCCCACGTCTTCTCATTCTCTTCTAACTACACACAAAAAAGTACTTTTGAGCATTTATTACAAGATTCTACCAGTACTCATGGGTAGCGCGTAGCTCTCACCGCATGTGCCAACAACTTCTGGTGTTCTCGGGAGGTCGTCCATTCTAGTCCTCACCAACCGAACACAAAACACAACGATGCTTAACTTCTCTGATGGTGTCTAAAACAGAGAGAGAGAGAGAAGGGGGGGGGGGGGGAGAGGAGTGGGAGGCAAAATGAAGGAGGGGTTGAAGAAAAAAGTCTTCAAAACATGAACAATACAATGAACTGTATATAAATAATCCGACGGTCGGCTCATAATTCAGGAGTCAGATGGTGTCGTGCCAGGGTGACTCAGTCCTGTGTTGCATTATTCCGGCCCACGAGCTCCACTGCTGCTGATGCTACGTCATGTATATCAGAGCCACACGGACGACAGATAAGGCAGCAGCAAGTGGGATCGATTACGAGTAACTTTTGAGGCAATATCTAATGACCTGTGATACTTATCTGAGGAAATCGCCTGAGACGAAATGTTATTTTAAATGAAAAATTCCACTTTTTGCGAGAAATTTGATTTAATCTGTGCTACGTCTTGTAGAATACACGATTGCTTTTGCGGTCACAGGATATCTGAATTTTGCGAGCTATTTGAAGAGAGAAACTTAGCTAAAAGATTACAAATGGCAACAATGTGTTGACTGGCAATACAAAGCTGCTAAATCTTATAAGAAAGTTGAAAGCCATGTTATTATCTCCCGCACAAGTGAACTCATGAACTTCGCTACGTTATTGGCATTCCAGCAGCGATGCTTCAACATGAGTCTAGGTAATATATGCATCATCAGTCAGCTTACACAATACTTTATAGTCAAACCTTGACAAGCCGTCTAATGAACCCGAGAACATGGCTGATTGTGACTGTGAGTGTGGTACTTGCTTGTGTGATGGCCGCTGTAAAAAGTGGCAGAGAATGACCTCCATGTTAGAGGTGGGGGGGAGTTTCCACTTCGTGGGGCGGCGAGAGGTGTCAGTGTAGAGGGAAGAAGGATGGCTGCCATGTAGCGAGACGGGATATAGCCTCTGTATAGCCGGACTGGACACTGCCTTCATAAAGCGGGGTTGAAAATGGCCTCCATGTAGCGGGACGGGACACAGCATCCACTAATTGGGACGGGAAGCGATCTCCATGGAGCAAGGAAGGGGACGATCTCCAAGTAGTAGGCGGGGGACGATCTCCATGTAGTGGACGGGAGACGGCCTCCATGTAGTGGACGGGAGACGGCCTCCATGTAGTGGACGGGGGACGGCCTCCATATAGCATGGCGGGTAGACGAACCCCATAGAGAGGACGGCTGTTGATCTACAAGCAGTGGGAGGGAGGGATGACCTCCATCTACTGGCGCCAGAGTGAACCTTCACAGTGGTTGTAATCCTCCAGCATGATGTCATGTCTGTTAAGACTGTGGAAACTTTAGCGATGTTGAATACAACAAAAGTTGACACTCAATATCTTTCTTTTCATTAGCATTTCACCTGTGCCTTTATAATGAGGTCGAAGCTGATTATGTGTACTTTTAACAGGAAGAAATCCATGTTAATCTTCATGTACACAGCGACTGTGAAGTACGTATTCAAGCTTTTTTAATCACCCTTTCAGAAAACGTTGATTACATGTGATGTTAAGCTCATTACCTGGCCATTAGTTTAGATCCACCTCTGTGTATTGGTGTTACATGCGTCATTTTATGAGTACAAGCTGCACGGGAGTGATCTAGACTATGTCTTATTATTATTCACGTCTTTGCTCTTTTTAGAAAAATAGTTAAACAATACGCCAGGTTCTTTTTCTGTTACATTTAATAAAGCTGATCTATTTCTTGACGTATGTCATTCTCTACTACTTTAGCCTGGGTAATGGAATCTGCATCGTACTTAATATTGCTTTATCATTAAAGTATTTCATATTTTTTTTCACGTAAACCTATTTGAATTAATTACTTAGCACTCAGAATTTTCTCAGTGTTACTTCCACATTCTTCTCTCGTTGTAAGAGGCCTAGTTCCATATTCTCTGTTTAAAAATGGACTCTTTTTCCATGCTGATCTCCCTTCATTATGAGATTTCATTACCTTATTGTCAGCATTTCTTAGGTTTTCTTCGTTCCTCTCTTTTTTTGCTGTTTAATCTGATCTTATTTTCCATTTCCTTCTGATGATCATTTGGTGTTTTTCTCTGTATTGATCATTCTACACTATTTCCTTTTTAAGTGGCATTAAGCATTAATTATCTGGGTTGGTCTCTTGCAAAATAATCCTGTGTTGGTGTTCATGTTATCGTCAGCGAAAATCTCATTTCAATTCACAAAGGTAATTAACCTGACAATCTTAGTCTACTAAATCTGTCGAAATGGAATTGCTGGTTATAAGTGGAGCTTCATAGCCTTAATTACACTGGCAGCTAATAACCCTAAAGCTGAAATAACAAACCAACTACAGTTTACCTTCCTGTTGACCCTCCCTTTCATCTGAATCACTATCTTCACTATTCCTTACCTCCTCATATCTAACTTCCTTATCACCGTGATGTATTAATATTTTCTCCCTAAATACCTCGCTGCTCCCAGTAAAGTTACCTCTCATGATCTTCCTTCTCATGGCCAGGTGGATAAGCAGTGATAATCACCCATCTCTCGCCATCCACTTTCATTTTCGTCCGCATTAATCTAGAATTCGCGATCTCGCACTCTTTCACACACTCCTACAACTCCTGCGTCGAGATGGTGTTACCCCCTCCTGAGCTTCTTTCCTCTCACTAACCCTTAACTTTACGCCTAAGATATTTCCAAACCATTCATCCCCTTTACCCTTAAGCTTCAATTCACTCAGAGCCAGAATATCCAGGTTTCGTTCCTCAAACATACCACCAATCTCTCCTCTCTTCTTATCGTTAAATCCGCACGCAAGGGAATGCGGCGGTAGAATACTTGATATATATATAAATAGAATAGAAAATAATTGATAAATAAATAAATATATATATATATATATATATATATATATATATATATATATATATATATATATATATATTTATGTATTATATTCATTATACTTTGTCGCTGTTTCCCGCGTTAGCGAGGTAACGCAAGGAAACAGAGGAAAAAATGGCCCAACTCACCCTCATACACATGTATATACATACACGTCCACACACGAACATATACATACCTATAGATTCTAACGTGTATATATATATATATATATATATATATTTTTTTTTTTTTTTTTTTTTTTTTTTTTTATACTTTGTCGCTGTCTCCCGCGTTTGCGAGGTAGCGCAAGGAAACAGACGAAAGAAATGGCCCAACCCCCCCCCCCCATACACATGTACATACGTCCACACACGCAAATATACATACCTACACAGCTTTCCATGGTTTACCCCAGACGCTTCACATGCCTTGATTCAATCCACTGACAGCACGTCAACCCCTGTATACCACATCGCTCCAATTCACTCTATTCCTTGCCCTCCTTTCACCCTCCTGCATGTTCAGGCCCCGATCACACAAAATCTTTTTCACTCCATCTTTCCACCTCCAATTTGGTCTCCCTCTTCTCCTCGTTCCCTCCACCTCCGACACATATATCCTCTTGGTCAATCTTTCCTCACTCATTCTCTCCATGTGCCCAAACCATTTCAAAACACCCTCTTCTGCTCTCTCAACCACGCTCTTTTTATTTCCACACATCTCTCTTACCCTTACGTTACTCACTCGCTCAAACCACCTCACACCTCACACCACACATTGACCCTCACCCCTACTGTACCTAATAACCTTGCTCTTATTCACATTTACTCTTAACTTTCTTCTTCCACACACTTTACCAAACTCAGTCACCAGCTTCTGCAGTTTCTCACATGAATCAGCCACCAGCGCTGTATCATCAGCGAACAACAACTGACTCACTTCCCAAGCTCTCTCATCCCCAACACACTTCATACTTGCCCCTCTTTCCAGGACTCTTGCATTTACCTCCCTAACAACCCCATCCATAAACAAATTAAACAACCATGGAGACATCACACACCCCTGCCGCAAACCTACATTCACTGAGAACCAATCACTTTCCTCTCTTCCTACACGTACACATGCCTTACATCCTCGATAAAAACTTTTCACTGCTTCTAACAACTTGCCTCCCACACCATATATTCTTAATACCTTCCACAGAGCATCTCTATCAACTCTATCATATGCCTTCTCCAGATCCATAAATGCTACATACAAATCCATTTGCTTTTCTAAGTATTTCTCACATACATTCTTCAAAGCAAACACCTGATCCACACATCCTCTACCACTTCTGAAACCGCACTGCTCTTCCCCAATCTGATGCTCTGTACATGCCTTCACCCTCTCAATCAATACCCTCCCATATAATTTACCAGGAATACTCAACAAACTTATACCTCTGTAATTTGAGCACTCACTCTTATCCCCTTTGCCTTTGTACAATGGCACTATGCACGCATTCCGCCAATCCTCAGGCACCTCACCATGAGTCATATATACATTAAATAACCTCACCAACCAGTCAACAATACAGTCACCCCCCTTTTTAATAAATTCCACTGCAATACCATCCAAACCTGCTGCCTTGCCGGCTTTCATCTTCCGCAAAGCTTTTACTACCTCTTCTCTGTTTACCAAATCATTTTCCCTAACCCTCTCACTTTGCACACCACCTCGACCAAAACACCCTATATCTGCCACTCTGTCATCAGACACATTCAACAAACCTTCAAAATACTCATTCCATCTCCTTCTAACATCACCGCTACTTGTTATCACCTCCCCATTTACGCCCTTCACTGAAGTTCCCATTTGCTCCCTTGTCTTACGCACCCTATATATATATATGTATATATATATATATATATATATATATATATTATTTATATTTATTTATTATACTTTGTCGCTGTCTCCCGCGTTTGCGAGGTAGCGCAAGGAAACAGACGAAAGAGATGGCCCAACCCCCCCCCATACACATGTATATACATACGTCCACACACGCAAATATATATACCTACACAGCTTTCCATGGTTTACCCCAGACGCTTCACATGCCCTGCTTCAATCCACTGACAGCACGTCAACCCCGGTATACCACATCGCTCCAATTCACTCTATTCCTTGCCCTCCTTTCACCCTCCTGCATGTTCAGGCCCCGATCACACAAAATCTTTTTCACTCCATCTTTCCACCTCCAATTTGGTCTCCCTCTTCTCCTTGTTCCCTCCACCTCCGACACATATATCCTCTTGGTCAATCTTTCCTCACTCATCCTCTCCATGTGCCCAAACCACTTCAAAACACCCTCTTCTGCTCTCTCAACCACGCTCTTTTTATTTCCACACATCTCTCTTACCCTTACGTTACTCACTCGATCAAACCACCTCACACCACACATTGTCCTCAAACATCTCATTTCCAGCACATCCATCCTCCTGCGCACAACTCTATCCATAGCCCACGCCTCGCAACCATACAACATTGTTGGAACCACTATTCCTTCAAACATACCCATTTTTGCTTTCCGAGATAATGTTCTCGACTTCCACACATTCTTCAAGGCCCCCAGAATTTTCGCCCCCTCCCCCACCCTATGATCCACTTCCGCTTCCATGGTTCCATCCGCTGCCAGATCCACTCCCAGATATCTAAAACACTTCACTTCCTCCAGTTTTTCTCCATTCAAACTCACCTCCCAATTGACTTGACCCTCAACCCTACTGTACCTAATAACCTTGCTCTTATTCACATTTACTCTTAACTTTCTTCTTCCACACACTTTTCCAAACTCAGTCACCAGCTTCTGCAGTTTCTCACATGAATCAGCCACCAGCGCTGTATCATCAGCGAACAACAACTGACTCACTTCCCAAGCTCTCTCATCCCCAACAGACTTCATACTTGCCCCTCTTTCCAAAACTCTTGCATTTACCTCCCTAACAACCCCATCCATAAACAAATTAAACAACCATGGAGACATCACACACCCCTGCCGCAAACCTACATTCACTGAGAACCAATCACTTTCCTCTCTTCCTACACGTACACATGCCTTACATCCTCGATAAAAACTTTTCACTGCTTCTAACAACTTTCCTCCCACACCATATATTCTTAATACCTTCCACAGAGCATCTCTATCAACTCTATCATATGCCTTCTCCAGATCCATAAATGCTACATACAAATCCATTTGCTTTTCTAAGTATTTCTCACATACATTCTTCAAAGCAAACACCTGATCCAAACATCCTCTACCACTTCTGAAACCACACTGCTCTTCCCCAATCTGATGCTCTGTACATGCCTTCACCCTCTCAATCAATACCCTCCCATATAATTTACCAGGAATACTCAATAAACTTATACCTCTGTAATTTGAGCACTCACTCTTATCCCCTTTGCCTTTGTACAATGGCACTATGCACGCATTCCGCCAATCCTCAGGCACCTCACCATGAGTCATACATACATTAAATAACCTTACCAACCAGTCAACAATACAGTCACCCCCTTTTTTAATAAATTCCACTGCAATACCATCCAAACCTGCTGCCTTGCCGGCTTTCATCTTCCGCAAAGCTTTCACTACCTCTTCTCTGTTTACCAAATCATTTTCCCTAACCCTCTCACTTTGCACACCACCTCGACCAAAACACCCTATATCTGCCACTCTATCATCAAACACATTCAACAAACCTTCAAAATACTCACTCCATCTCCTTCTCACATCACCACTACTTGTTTTCACCTCCCCACTTGCGCCCTTCACCGAAGTTCCCATTTGCTCCCTTGTCTTACGCACTTTATTTACCTCCTTCCAGAACATCTTTTTATTCTCCCTAAAATTTAATGATACTCTCTCACCCCAACTCTCATTTGCCCTTTTTTTCACCTCTTGCACCTTTCTCTTGACCTCCTGTCTCTTTCTTTTATACATCTCCCACTCAACTGCATTTTTTCCCTGCAAAAATCGTCCAAATGCCTCTCTCTTCTCTTTCACTAATACTCTTACTTCTTCATCCCACCACTCACTACCCTTTCTAATCAACCCACCTCCCACTCTTCTCATGCCACAAGCATCTTTTGCGCAATCCATCACTGATTCCCTAAATACACCCCATTCCTTCCCCACTCCCCTTACTTCCATTGTTCTCACCTTTTTCCATTCTGTACTCAGTCTCTCCTGGTACTTCCTCACACAGGTCTCCTTCTCAAGCTCACTTACTCTCACCACCCTCTTCACCCCAACATTCACTCTTCTTTTCTGAAAACCCATACAAATCTTCACCTTAGCCTCCACAAGATAATGATCAGACATCCCTCCAGTTGCACCTCTCAGCACATTAACATCCAAAAGTCTCTCTTTCGCACGCCTGTCAATTAACACGTAATCCAATAACGCTCTCTGGCCATCTCTCCTACTTACATAAGTATACTTATGTATATCTCGCTTTTTAAACCAGGTATTCCCAATCATCAGTCCTTTTTCAGCACATAAATCTACAAGCTCTTCACCATTTCCATTTACAACACTGAACACCCCATGTATACCAATTATTCCCTCAACTGCCACATTACTCACCTTTGCATTCAAATCACCCATCACTATGACCCGGTCTCGTGCATCAAAACCACTAACACACTCATTCAGCTGCTCCCAAAACACTTGCCTCTCTTGATCTTTCTTCTCATGCCCAGGTGCATATGCACCAATAATCACCCACCTCTCTCCATCAACTTTCAGTTTTACCCATATTAATCGAGAATTTACTTTCTTACACTCTATCACATACTCCCACAACTCCTGTTTCAGGAGTATTGCTACTCCTTCCCTTGCTCTTATATACATACATACATGTACATAATTCATACTTGCTGCCATTATTCATTCCCGTCATCACCGCCATACATGAAATGACAACCTCTTCCCCCCACATGCGCGCGAGGTAGCGCTAGGAAAAGACAACAAAGACCATATTCGTTCACACTCAGTCTCCACCTGTCATGTATAATGCACAGAAACCACAGCTCCCTTTCCACATTCAGGCCCCACAATTTTTCCATGTTTTACCCCAGACGCTTCACATGCCCTGGTTCAATCCATAGACAGCACGACGACCCCGGTGTACCACATCGTTCCAATTCACTCTCTTCCTTGCACGCCTTTCACCCTCCTGCATAATCAGGCAACGATCGCTCAAAATCTTTTTCACTCCATCTTTCCACCTCCAATTTGGTCTCCTACTTCTCCTCGTTCCCTCCACCTCTGACACACATATCCTATCTGTCAATCTTTTCTCACTCATTCTCTCCACGTGACCAAACCATTTCAAAACACCCTCTCCTGCTTTCTCAACCACACTCTTTTTACCACCACACATCTCTCTTACCCTTTCATTACTTACTCGATCAAACCAACTCACACCACATATTGTCCTCAAACATCTCATTTCCAACACATCCACCCTTCCGCCGTAAAACTCTTTCTATAACCCACGCCTCACAAACAATATAACATTGTTGGAAACACTATTCCCTCAAACATACCCATTTTTGCTTTCCTAGATAATGTTCTCGCTTTCCACACATTTTTCAATGCTGTAGAACTTTCGCCCCCTCCACAACCGTGAGACTCACTTCCACTTCCATGGTTCCATCCGCTGCCAAATCCATTCCCAGATAACTAAAATTCTTCACTTCCTCCAGTTTTTCTCTATTCAAACTTACCTCCCAGTTGACTTGTGCCTCGACCCTACTTTACCTAAAAACCTTCCTCTTATTCATATCTACGCTCAGCTTCCTTTCACACACTTTACCAAGCTCAGTCACCAGCTGCAGTTTCTCACCCGAATCAGCCACTAGCGCTGTATCATCAGCGAACAACAACTGACTCACTTTCCAACATATATATATATATATATATATATATATATATATATATATATATATATATATATATATATATAAAAGCTTTGCGGAAGATGAAAGCCGGCAAGGCAGCAGGTTTGGATGGTATTGCAGTGGAATTTATTAAAAAAGGGGGTGACTGTATTGTTGACTGGTTGGTAAGGTTATTTAATGTATGTATGACTCATGGTGAGGTGCCTGAGGATTGGCGGAATGCGTGCATAGTGCCATTGTACAAAGGCAAAGGGGATAAGAGTGAGTGCTCAAATTACAGAGGTGTAAGTTTGTTGAGTATTCCTGGTAAATCATATGGGAGGGTATTGATTGAGAGGGTGAAGGCATGTACAGAGCATCAGATTGGGGAAGAGCAGTGCGGTTTCAGAAGTGGTAGAGGATGTGTGGATCAGGTGTTTGCTTTGAAGAATGTATGTGAGAAATACTTAGAAAAGCAAATGGATTTGTATGTAGCATTTATGGATCTGGAGAAGGCATATGATAGAGTTGATAGAGATGCTCTGTGGAAGGTATTAAGAATATATGGTGTGGGAGGCAAGTTGTTAGAAGCAGTGAAAAGTTTTTATCGAGGATGTAAGGCATGTGTACGTGTAGGAAGAGAGGAAAGTGATTGGTTCTCAGTGAATGTAGGTTTGCGGCAGGGGTGTGTGATGTCTCCATGGTTGTTTAATTTGTTTATGGATGGGGTTGTTAGGGAGGTAAATGCAAGAGTCCTGGAAAGAGGGGCAAGTATGAAGTCTGTTGGGGATGAGAGAGCTTGGGAAGTGAGTCAGTTGTTGTTCGCTGATGATACAGCGCTGGTGGCTGATTCATGTGAGAAACTGCAGAAGCTGGTGACTGAGTTTGGTAAAGTGTGTGGAAGAAGAAAGTTAAGAGTAAATGTGAATAAGAGCAAGGTTATTAGGTACAGTAGGGTTGAGGGTCAAGTCAATTGGGAGGTGAGTTTGAATGGAGAAAAACTGGAGGAAGTGAAGTGTTTTAGATATCTGGGAGTGGATCTGTCAGCGGATGGAACCATGGAAGCGGAAGTGGATCATAGGGTGGGGGAGGGGGCGAAAATTTTGGGAGCCTTGAAAAATGTGTGGAAGTCGAGAACATTATCTCGGAAAGCAAAAATGGGTATGTTTGAAGGAATAGTGGTTCCAACAATGTTGTATGGTTGCGAGGCGTGGGCTATGGACAGAGTTGTGCGCAGGAGGATGGATGTGCTGGAAATGAGATGTTTGAGGACAATGTGTGGTGTGAGGTGGTTTGATCGAGTAAGTAACGTAAGGGTAAGAGAGATGTGTGGAAATAAAAAGAGCGTGGTTGAGAGAGCAGAAGAGGGTGTTTTGAAATGGTTTGGGCACATGGAGAGAATGAGTGAGGAAAGATTGACCAAGAGGATATACGTGTCGGAGGTGGAGGGAACGAGGAGAAGAGGGAGACCAAATTGGAGGTGGAAAGATGGAGTGAAAAAGATTTTGTGTGATCGGGGCCTGAACATACAGGAGGGTGTAAGGAGGGCAAGGAATAGAGTGAATTGGAGCGATGTGGTATACAGGGGTTGACGTGCTGTCAGTGGAGTGAATCAAGGCATGTGAAGCGTCTGGGGTAAACCATGGAAAGCTGTGTAGGTATGTATATTTGTGTGTGTGGACGTGTGTATGTACATGTGTATGGGGGGGGGGGGGGGTTGGGCCATTTCTTTCGTCTGTTTCCTTGCGCTACCTCGCAAACGCGGGAGACAGCGACAAAGTATAAAAAAAAAAAAAAGAAAAAAAAAATATATATCCCTATATTCTCCCCTATCCCATGGGATAAGGGAGAAAGAATACTTCCCTCGCATTCCTCACGTGTCGTAGGAGGCGACTAAAGGGGACCTCCCTCCTTGTATTTCAACTTTCTAAAAGAGGAAACAGAAGAGAGAGTCACGCGGGGAGTGCTAATCCTTCTCGAAGGCTCAGATTGCGGTTTCTAAATGTGTGTGGATGTTACCAAGATGAGACAAAAGGAGAGATAGGTAGTATATTTCAGGAAAGGAACCTGGATGTTCTGTCTCTGAGTGAAACGAAGATCAAGGGTAAAGGGGAAGAGTGGTTTGGGATTGTCTTGGGAGAAGAGTCAGGGGTTGTTGAGAGGACAAGAGCAAGGGAAGGAGTAGCACTACTCCTGAAACAGGAGTGGTGGGAGTATGTGATAGAGTGTAAGGAAGTAAACTCTGGATTGATGTGAATAAAACTGAAACTAGATAAAGAGAGCTGAGTGATTATTGGTGCATATGAACCTGGGTATGAGAAGAAAGATCATGAGAGGCAAGTGTTTTGGGAGCAGCTGACTGTGTTAGTAGTTTTGACACGAGACCGGGTTATAGTGATGGGTGATTTGAATGCAAAGGTGAGTAATGTGGCGGTTAAGGGAATAATTGGTGTACATGAGATGTTCAGTGTTGTAAATGGAAATGGTGAAGAGCTTGTAAATTTGTGCGCTGAAAAAGGACTGGCGATTGGGAATACGTGGCTTAAAAGAGAGATGTACATAAGTATGGTTATGTAAGTAGGAGAGATGGCCAGAAAGCGTTATTAGATCACGTGTTAATTGATAGGCGCGCCAAAGAGAGACTTTTCGATGTTAATGTGCTGAGAGGTGCAACTGGAGGGATGTCTGATCATTATCTTCTGGAGGTGAAGGTGAAGATTTGTAGAGGTTTTCAGAAAAGTGGAGAGAATGTTGGGGAGAAGAGAGTGGTGAGAGTAAGTGAGCTTGGGAAGGAGACTTGTCTGAGGAAATACCAGGAGAAACTGAGTACAGAATGGAGAAAGAAGAGAACAAAGGACATAAGGGGAGTGGGGGAGGAATGGGATGTATTTAGGGAAGCACTGATGGCTTGCGCAAAAGATGCTTGTGGCATGAGAAGCGTGGGAGGTGGACAGATTAGAAAGGGTAGTGAGTTGTGGGATGAAAAAGTAAGGATTATTAGTGAAAGAGGAGAGAGAGGAATTTGGACGATTTTTGCAGGAAAATAATGCAAATGACTGGGAGATGTATAAAAGAAAGAGGCAGGAGGTCAAAAGAAAGGTGCAAGAGGTGAAAAAGAGGGCAAATGAGAGTTGGGGTGAGAGAGTATCATTAAACCTTAGATAGAATAAAAAGATGTTTTGGAAGGAGGTAAATAAAGTGCGTAAGACAAGGGAACAAATGGAAACAACAGTGAAGGGGGAATCGGGGAGGTGATAACAAGTAGTGGTGATGTGAGAGGGAGATGGAGTGAGTATTTTGAAGGTTTGTTGAATGTGTTTCATGATAGAGTGGCAGTTATAGGGTGCTTTGGTTGAGGTGGTATGCGAAGTGAGAGGATTAGCAAGAATGATTTGGTAAACAGAGAAGAGGTAGTGAAAGCTTTGCGGAAGATGAAAGCCGGCACGGCAGCGGGTTTGGATGGCATTGCAGTGGAATATATTATAAAAGGGGGTGACGGTGCTGTTGACTGGTTCGTGAGGATATTCACTGTATGTATGGGTCATGGGGAAGTGCCTGAGGATTGGCGAAATGCATGAATAGTGCCATTTTACAAAGGCAAACCGGATAAAGGTGAGTGTTCAAATTACAAAGGCATAAGTTTTTTGAGTATTCTTGGGAAATTATATGGGAGGGTACACATTGAGAGGGTGAAGGTATGTACAGAGCATCAGACTGGGGAACAACAGTGTGGTTTCAGAAGTAGTAGAGGATATGTGTATTATGTGTTTGCTTTGAAGAATGTATGTGAGAAATACTTAGAAAAGCAAATGGATTTGTATGTAGCATTTATGGACTTCGAGAAGTAATATGATAGAGTTGATTGAGATGCTCTGTGGAAGGTATTAAGAGTATATGGTGTGGGAGGCAAGTTGCTAGAAGCAGTGAAAAGTTTTTATCGAGGATGTGAGGCATGTGTACGAGTAGGAAGAGAGGAAAGTGATTGGTTCTCAATAAATGTCGGTTTACTGCAGGGGTAAGTGATGTCTTCTTGGTTGTTTAATTTGTTTATAGATGGGGTTGTAAGGGACGTGAAGGCAAGAGTTTTGGAGAGAGGGGCAAGTATGCAGTCTGTTGTGGATGAGAGGGCTTGGGAAGTGAGTCAGTTGTTCGCTGATGATACATCGTTGGTGGTTGATTCGGGTGAGAAACTGCAGAAGCTGGTGACTGAGTTTGGTAAAGTGTGTGTAAGAAGAAAGCTGAGAGTACATGTGAATAAGAACAAGGTTCTCAGGTACAGTACCGTCGAGGGACAAATCAATTGGGAGGTAAATTTGAATGGAGAAAAACTGGAGGAAGTGAAGTGGTTTAGATATTTGGGAGTGGATCTGGCAGCGGATGGAACCATGGAAGCGGAAGTGAGTCACAGGGTGGGGGAGGTGGCAAAGGTTCTGGGAGAGTTGAAGAATATGTGGAAATCGAGAACGTTATCTCGGAAAGCAAAAATGGGTATGTTTGAAGGAATAGTGGTTCCAACAATGTTATATGGTTACGAGGCGTGGGCTATAGAGTTGTGCGCAGGAGGGTGGATGTGTTGGAAATGAGATGTTTGACCCAATATGTGGTGTGAGGTGGTTTGATTGAATAAGTAATGTAAGGGGAAGAGAGATACGTGGTAATAAAAAGAGTGTGGCTGAGAGAGCAGAAGAGGGTGTATTGAAATGGTTTGGTCACATGGAGAGAATGAGTGAGGAAAGATTGACAAAGAAGTTATATGTGTCAGAGGTGGAGGGAACGAGTAGACCAAATTGGAGGTGGAAGGATGGAGTGAAAAATATTTTGAGCGATCGGGGCCTGAACATGCAGGAGGGTGAGAGGCATGCAAGGAATAGAGTGAATTTGAAAGATGTGTTATACCGGGGTCGACGTGCTGTCAATGGATTGAACCAGGGCATGTAAAGCGTCTGGGGTAAACCATGGAAAATTTTTTGAGGCCTGGATGTGGAAAGGGAGCTGTGGTTTCGATGCATTATACATGACAGCTAGAGACTGAGTGTGAACGAATGTGGCCTTTGTCTTTTGTTAGCGGTACATCGCATGCGTGCGGAGGGAGGAGGGGTGTCATTTCATGTGTGGCTGGGTGGCGACGAGAATGAACAAAGGCAGCAAGTATGAATTGTGTACATGTGTATATGTCTGTATATATATATATATATATATATATATATATATATATATATATATATATATATATATATATATATATATATATATATCTGGTGTGAGGCATATATATGTATACGTTAAAATGTATAGGTATGTATATGTGTGTGTGCCGTAGTGTATGGTATATACATGTGTATGTGGATGGGTTGGGCCATTCTTTCGTTTTTTTCCTTGACCTACCACGCCAACGCGGGAGACTGCGACAAAGCATAATAGAATATATATATATATATATATATATATATATATATATATATATATATATATATATATATATATATTTTTTTTTTTTTTTTTTTTTCATACTATTCGCTATTTCCCGCAATAGCGAGGTAGCGTTAAGAACAGAGGACTGGGCCTTTGAGGGAATATCCTCACCTGGACCTCTCCTCTGTTCCTTCTTTTGGAAAAAAAAAAAAAACGAGAGGGGAGGATTTCCAGCCCCCCGCTCCCTTCCCTTTTAGTCGCCTTCTACGACACTCAGGGAATACGTGGGAAGTATTCTTTATCCCCTATCCCCAGGGATAATATATATATATATATATATATATATATATATATATATATATATATATATATATATCCTAGCCTCGGCAAGGTATCCAATTTTTCGACCAACCCCTATGGGACGAGAATGAACAGCTGGGATGACTGTGGACCGACTACCGGTACAAGGATCTGAACCTATGAGCTTGACACCAAGCGGCTTGTGAGCGCCACACGGCGCTAACCGTTAAACCACGTAGGTCCATCAAATATCATCGTTGATATTTTCTACAGTGTGATTGCGTGCTGAACTGTGGCATCTGATGAGTCTGCCTGGCTCACAACCCTTGATTTTATCAGCTGATAATATCATAACTGAATTCTCCAATGCCCTTATATCTTTCCACATATGGGCATCACAAGTGCTCTCGTACATCTATCGTTGATCTATCGCTGACCGTCTCGTCTTGATCTTCCTGCAACGATCAGCGAATATTGTTCATATGCCAATGACGTCACCATCCTCCTGGTCACCTCGGTCATTCAAGGACACAGTCATGCATTTCCCCTCACCAGGAACTCCTAAGATTACCTTGTCGTCTGTAACGTTCCATGTCACCTCCCGGTAGACACCATCACATCTACGTCATATCAAATGTATAACTACTGGTTTGTTTCTGTGTCTTCGACGTGGTATTTAACCGTCTGTTCACAAGCGAACAACCTTTTCTATGATTGTTGCCTTTCCCTAATTTTCATTCATCTATCTAATCATGACTTTTTCTACACGGATCTTGGTAGGAGAATACCTCATATATATTTAATACGTTGCAAAACATTTCTTTTCCTTTATCATTTCTACTAATTATCATTATCATTACGACTATTTCGTTAACATTATTATTATCATTATTAGTATTAGTATCATTATCATCATTATTATTATTATTATTATTATTATTATTATTATTATTATTATTACCTTGATGGGGCATTCATGATATTAATATAGTCATAAAGAAAATCCTAGTACTATGATGTTATTACCGCACGTCTTGCATGTTGAATACATGTACTGTTTCCTTCTGCCGCTTATGTTCATGACGAATCTATTTATCGTAGGACTGACTATGAACAGATCATCTTAGCAAGACACAACAACACATGACGACGAAGAAGAGTCGGTAGCAGCAGAGGGGCATCGAGAGTAAGGGTATAGTGCAAATGCAAATGCTTCGTGAAGTGTTGTTAAGACACAGTAAGGGGACCGCTGGATCACCATAATGGCTACTTTAGTACATGGGAATGTTGCCAGTTTTAAGGTGGAAGAGAACGGAAATATAGATATGGAACAGTTGCATCTGTATTGCCTGGCTAATGATACTATGGACATGGAAGGGAAACAAGAGCAGTGTTTCCTGGCGTAGTCGGAAGTAAGACTTAAATATTGACGACGACACTCCTGGCCACAGAAAACCTCACCAGTCAGTCGTGTGAGCAGCTAATTCAATTGGTAAGACACCATGTATCCCGGAAGCCATTTGTAGCAATTGAGCGTTACAAGTTCTGCAACGGGAGACAGAAATGGAAGGGACACTCACTCAGAGTCTGAGAGAGTTAAGAAAATTAGCAGAACATTGCGAGTTTGGTATTTTCTAGAACTAAGCTCTGTGTGACGTGTTTGTTATTGGTTTAAGGAATAAATGAGCACAAAAGAAATTGCTGGGTGAAAGAGAGATTAATGTGAACTCAATATGTGAAGGGGCTTTGAGCTATGAAATGCCACACTAACATGTAGAAGGGATGCAAAACACTGTGCATAAGGTATCGGTCGATAGAAACTTGATGTGCCCAGTCCAGTCGTCTACCAGATTCGATTTTCTTCAGAAGTAAAGGTTGTTAAACGTGCAGAAAAGTGGGGCCTATCTATACAAAATATTCATTACGCATGAACCATGAGAGTAATGAAGAAAAAAATAACCTTCCAACGAACATGGAGAGAAGAGAAGTGTTCTTAAGGTAAAGAGACGTGAACACCGTAGTGATGAATGGGGCGAGTCATGAGCGGACCCCGACTGTACTGGGCTCGGTGCTGTGAGTCAATATGATGCATCTCTGGGAAGAAATGCCAACATGATCAGAAAATCGGTTAGAAATGCATAATGACTGAAGAAAGTTATCAATGGAATTGGGTTCTGGTGCATCTGTCTCATATATTTCCAGAGAACACCAGTCAGAAAGCCAGAGGTTAAATTAGAACCTGCTGATGGTGAAGGTGTAGCAATGATTAATAAATGTTATGTAAATGCTTGGCATAATGACCAGGAGAGGCAATATTTGCCTTTGTGTGTGATGGAAGCTTATGGAGCTACACTCTTCCACCGTGGATAATTGTTGGAAAACCAGGACAACTAAAAGACATTCGGGTTGTGAAATTAACTGAGAAGGAAGTAAATGAAAGTTTTAAGCAGTATAAACGATTATCGAAGGAAAAATCGATAAAGCCAAAGGTGTTAAAGCTGAAATTCATAGTCAAGAAGAATGTTCGGCCAAAGATGTTTCAAACTTGGACTTGTACCTCATGGTCTTAAAAATACCACCGAAGAGTTAAAGAGCCCGGCCAATGTTAGAGTGCTTGAGTAAACAGATCACAGTAACTGGGCTGCTCCGATTGTACCTGTTAGGATATCCTAATGGGGAAATCAGAACTGGTCGGTATCGTAAGGTAACTGTTAATCTGAATTTTGAGATTTCATATCATCTAGTGCTTAGAGATGATGAATTGTCTAACAAGTTAAATGGACAGAAATTCTACTACACTAGACCCCTCTCAGCCATACCAACTAAGTGGTGTTGACCAAAGTGAGACGGTTTTTTAATATATATATATATATATATATATATATATATATATATATATATATATATATATATATATATATATATATATACATACATACATACATACATACATACATACATATATATATATATATATATATATATATATATATATATATATATATATATATATATATACCTATCTATGACAGTACCAATGTAAGAGGTTACCATTTTGATATCTCAGCAGCGTCATCCATTTTTCAGTCTATAATGGACTGTGTCACAAGGAATTGAACTGGTTGTAACAAGTAGAAATGATAAAAAGCACATATTGAATTTGTCATTAGATCTGAAGGGACTATACGGATGAAAATGTGAATCTATTTTACCCATAGTGACCTCTCTGGATGTAAAGTTCATAAGGTCGGAATTCTCAAGGAAAATAAAGCAAGGGAAGCGACCCAGCCTCGAACTCAAGGCAAGTTATAGTCATTCTAGGTTTGGTGGATCATTACAGGAAACATGTTGCCAGTATGTTTGCCTTGTGTGTCCCTCTCAACAAGTTGGTAGGTAACGTTGTGAAAGTGGAGCGAGATGATGAACATGAGGAAGCCTTTAAGGAAGATAAGAACATGTTGACTCCCACTTGATACTGACACTGCCTAGGAGTAATTTTACACAAACGAGAGGACGAGAAACGACCCATTGCTCATGAATCTACATCTTTATCAGGAATAGAATAAAATCATTAAAAGCTCGAAAAGAAGTGGGTAGGTATTGTATCTGGAATCCATCACTTTTGCAATTATTCGTATGGAAGGAAATTTAGCCTCATTACTAATGACAAACATCTAAATGTAATTCTAAGGCAGAGGAGAATAATTGCCACAATGGGTGCTAGTACATTTCAAAGGTGGGATATACGTCCCGCGGTACATGATAATGAGTATAGGTCAACCAAGAGCAATGGTGATGCTGATGTGTTCCCAAGACTTCCGCTACTCCGTGAGACTCTTCCTTAGGGTACAGTGCATTGGACTCAAGAAACCATAGATCCGATGAGAACTTAAGGTAATGAACTGGCTCTCACTGCTAAGGTTAATAAGGTGGGAAGCTCTACATGACCTTGTGTTGGCCAAGGTAGCAAATTCTGTTATTGACAGCTGGCTAGTGTTAGAAGCTCAGGTACCCGAAACGTTACCACACTTCAACAGATGGTAATAACTTACTTTAGAGGAAGGACATTACAAAGCTTTATTCCCAAGATGGTGGAAGATATCCACTGTCAACACCCACGAACAGAGAATGAAAGAGTTGGCTCGACAGCATGTCTGGTGGCCTTCCTTAGACCTAGAAACAGAAGACATGGGTGTCGAGATGTTACCCTCGTCAATAGATTCAGCCAGTAACACCGACAGCAGAAACATGGAAGTGGACTTCGAAGTCATGACAAAGCTTTACATTGATTTTATTGGTCCGTTTATGGGAAAATACTTCTTGATTGCAATGGTGGTCTACTATAAGTTGCTAGGGGTGCATGTATGCAACTCACGGAGAAACAGATGAAGTAGCGTCTGATTTTGGAATACATTAATTAGCTTAGAGGAGTTCCACATCTTCCTCAAAAAAGTAAAATGTAAAAGCCATCTCATCAATATCATGCAAGATTCATTTGAAGATGACGAAAGATTCATTTTTACCCTTAAAAGGGTACTGAAGGCAAACCACAGAAAATTAGTCTTGAAATGACCAGATTCTGTCATTTTCATGCGTTACAAAACTACACCACATATTACAACGCACAGGGCGCCTGTTATCTACAGTTTCTGAAGGGAAGATGAGTGAAGACTTGCCTACGTCCTTTACACCGAATTTCAAGAAAAAAAGATCAAAAGAAGCCTTCATAAGGACGAGAAAATGAGACACAGAGGTACTGAGGTGAGCCTATATCGGCTACAGACTACCGTCAACTTAAAGAAACTTGATTACAAGAAATGGTCTTGAAGACGTTGGGGCCTGTGACATTTTAAGTGCTGGTGGACCTAATCTGGAAGCGACACATCGACCAGCACCGAAACCATGCAATGACATCTTTTGAACTAGGACAGTAAATTAGTGGAACTTAGTTCGTCAAAAACGGTAACGTCAAGGAAGGAGCTTAAACCGAAGAATCAGAGTTCTATATTCCACCATCTCTCTGCCGCAGACAAAAACAGTAATTGAGAACAAGAGTTTACCCCAAGAAATCTAGATTACTTCCCATACGGATATAAGATTATCCCGCAAACCTTGGAGCGAAAGATAGACACACCACCTGATCTTTTCACAGGGATTTTACTTCTTTTGTGAGGAGAAGAGGATTAATGATTCTTTTTCAAATGTGACTATGTACAGAACCCTTATCTTTTTGGTCATTCGTACTTATCATAGACTTCATTACTGTACCACTGTTCTTTCATTAAAGTAATACTGGTTCATGTGAGGATGACAGATATATACCGCATTAAAAGATTTTGTTCTCAATCTTATACTTGCATAATAATATCGCATGAATTATTGCACCTCAACGATTGTTAATTGATCTACGTCAAATTTCATAAAAGACGTAAGATTGCTTGATATACGCATCTGATCTGTAGACACAAATGCTTTTGCATGTATCTTTGTGTGGCTTTATGTACATTTATAATGAGTTCTATATATGCCCATCCCCTCCGGACGTCATGTTTGGAGCCAAGATAAATAAAAAATGTGGATGTGCACTTTGATGTATCGTTTATAACAGTTCTCATATTGAGAGCAACCACTTCTTGCCTTAATAATGTTAAGTTCTATAATAAGTTCTTTGAACTGCTCTCATCTAACATGATGTCCTAGATCTGTGAGGTTTATTTCAGTGTCTATCATTCTCTCTGTTGTGTCATAAATGTGTTGTTAATCCTTCTATGACTTTTCATGTTCAAATTGAATTCCGTTTAATTCCAATCAGTTCACATACAAAAATGTATGGATTATACTCAGTCGTTTTGCATTTACTTTTTGATCATATTTTGAACCAATCATTTCGCTTCATGTCACCTGCAAAGCTCCTGACCATACTTTTTCTCATTCTCCTGTGATGTCTTATGTAATCAATATAAGGAGAACAAAAGCTTTTATAACCACAATAGAACGTCATCTTCAACAGGCATGTTTCCAGTCGCAGGTGCTTTGAACATCCTCTTATTCAAAAACTGTTCATCACCTTCTGCCTGGGTTACATCAACTGTTTCGTTACGCTACTTTCCCAAGTAGAACACTGCAGATAACTTTGTCAAATGCCTCAGAAAAATCCTGGAAAACAGAGCCCATTTTCTTTCTAGCGTTAAGGTTTCATACATGTGATTATTTATAAGCTTTTATTTTGGCTTGCATTAATTTTCCTCTTAAGACTTCATATTGTCCTTCTCTCATACAGTTCTTTTTGATCAGATGTTTGTCTGTGTTGTCTCAGCTCTTTTCTAAGGACTCACATGTGAAGTGTAACTGGCTTGTAGTTACGTATCAGCCAAAATCTTCTTCAGTTTACTGATGTTATATATGCCATCTTTTGAACGTCTGCCAGATCGCTTTCGTGCAACTTTGCTTCATCAGTAACAATTTGTTTCATTATTGCTGTTTTGGTCTTCTTTAGGGGGACACGAACAAGTCCACTCGGTCCTGGAGCTAAGTCCCCTCACGGACCAGCAGTTGATTTGGATTTTTCCTATAACGTTTAAATATCTACGACTGTATTGTTATCATGTTAGTTAATCAGTCCATACTGCAAATTTTCCTATGCTAAAATTGGATTAATTAGATTAATTTCTTCCAGTTTTTCTGGAATCATATTTGTAATTGTTCCCACTTTAAAAGGTTCGATCTCTCATTTTCTAATTTTGTTTTGATCACGTTTGCAGACAGTAAGTTTGGGATACTGTTCCTGTTTTGTTTACGTCTCTTCATTTATTTCCAGTTTTCGTTTTATGAGATTTCATTATCTCTTCCTCAGCGTTCATTACCTTCTCATCAAACATTTTCATTCTGCGATCATTCACTGTCGAACTTTACTTTTTCCATTGTCTTCCATTCATCCTCTATTGTCTGTCTTTTGGTATATTTCGATTGGTATTAGTCAATTGATTGGAAAAAAAGAAATGTGTATGCTTATGTTATTAGGGGATCTCACTCTAATCTACATCTAAAATCTTTCCATTCACAGTTCGCCAACCTATTTTGTTGTGGTAAACACCGCCGTGACTTCCCCTTCGTAACCTTGGTTTGTTATATTACGTACACTCCATCTTCTACCCCCAGGCTCTCATCCTTTTATCTCTTTCGCTTTCTATCATTCGTTTTCTTCACGTCTTCTCTTAAAATTTCCCAATTATCTTTATTTCTTCCCTTTCTCTAAATCTATCTTTTTTTTATCTTCTTTCCTACTTTTTGAGGTTCACTTTATTTCTCCCACCTTCCAAGACCATATGAAGGCCACAGGAACCAGGAAAGGACATGTAATTTCACGTTTTCTTTCAGTGAAATAAAGACGAGTCTTCAACATCGTTTCACTCATTTTTCTTGCAAATGTCTGATACTTGGTTCGCTGCTTAATGTCATCACCTCTTGCTCAGTTATCATGTTCATTACAAAAAGTTATTACAAATACAGAGAGAAATGAAAAATAGAGCTAAGCATATCGTGTATCCTAGTGTGACGATATGTAACAATAACGTTCCTGTTCATTAGACTTTGTGATGGGTTTCCCAAGGTTAGATCTGTCCTATACTTGTGCCAAGATCACAGGAGAGCTATCGTGGTTCACCTGTATTACCGTACAATGAAACGTCTTCATACTTGATCAAAGAATATAACTGGCTTACAAGATCATGATAGCGTTCTGAACTATCCATCAACAAGGAAGACTAGATCACTTTCTTGAGCAAGTAATCGTTCAGAATCATAAGTTTGCAAGGGTTATCAATTCTATTTTCTCTCTTCTCTTTCTAAGTGCATGAGTTTTGTATTTGTACTAGAGAGCACGTAGACTTATACCAAGAGAAAACATATGCTCGAACTAACCTTATATGAAAATATTCATATGTGACACTATTTCATCTTCAGGTTGAAGCTCGTACTGTTCCCGCTCTCAACGATCCATAGCAACTGTCACTGGTCTTAAATCCTGTTCCAGACAATCATGACCACTATCACTGGACTGGCGTTTAACCTCCGATCCCTCGCTCTATAATGGCACAATTTCACCACCATTTCGGTTCGTCTGACCACATTCTTGTGTGTGTCTTGTTACCTGCCGCTCATCCTTGGCCTACTGCCCCCTCTACATGCCAGTAACGTGTCTAAGTTAAGAAAATTTTCTCTTTGTTTCCTCGGTAAGATTGTTGCCTTTCCTCTGCTAAGACTCCGTCCTGGTCAAGTGAATAGCAGGTATTACTGCTGCAGGGATGGAAACTTATATCCTTTTTCCTCTGAGATCATATCTTCATCACATCCATGATTCAATCATCTCTGTTCCGGAGTCATTCGTGCGAGAGATGTGATGACTCAGCCCCAGAGAGATTTTTCCTCTTTCTTTCTACCATTCAGCTTTTATATCTACATCATATCAGTGATGGATGTCTCTTACTTGTAAGGTGAAGCAATCAGCCTATACGAAGTGTATTGCCCTCTCTTTCTCCTCCAGCGATGAGGCGTTTTTGTTCTAAGGTCAAAATCAATACCTCACAACTAATCGCCCTCTACCTTTCCTCCATTTTTCCTTTCGGATTTATATTTATTATGATATAAGCATCATCACTATTTTCATAAAATCCAAAATGTTCTCCTATCTTCAGGTATAAACAAGGCTTAGGAAAAACCGACACTTCTCTTTCCGTATTCAGGGAGTGTAGCTCTGAACTTAGGCCCGTGCCCGCGTGTCTGCTCTACTTCGCCAATGCACTAAAACTTTCCTTCAGTTTGAATGCGTGTTATGGTAAGAGTCCATCCCAAATAATTGTGACCGTTCTAATCTCCTAACTCTCGCCCTATCAATTTTACTTCTGCCATCTTCACAATGATCCCTCGTCTCCCGTTTCCATAATCATATTCAGTATCATAGTCATCCAATCTGATCCCCTGTACAGTGCTTGCCAGGTCAATACAGGCAATATTGTTGTCGCTCATGTCCCGTCGTCAATTCTAAGAGGCTTTGAGGAATCCTGATATTCCAAACTGACCTACTCTAGCTTTCCTCTCTCTCTCTCTCTCTCTCTCTCTCTCTCTCTCTCTCTCTCTCTCTCTCTCTCTCTCTTGCCCACAGCTTATCCACTGGTTGATCCATTACTGTAAGGCATGATGATTGAACTCCCCTTTCCTTCATTGTCAGCTGAGGTGCTCCCTGGGAATCTGTACTGTCTCCTACGCTCTATTCCTTTCATTCTTTTCTCTCTATCATGAGCGACCATCTTTCTTTGAGGAATATCCAAATTCACTCATACACTGATCATTCTACCAAACATTCTTCGAATTTTTTCAATTTGTTGCTCGGTCTACACTTCGCCTTTTCCCATTTGTCTCGGAAAAATTCGGTTTTGGATATTCTTACACACACGAGCAAGCGTAACATATTGATGTGACATGCTCCTCACACCACGTTCTTCCTGTTTCTCAGCCTACACCTCCTCCCTACTTTTCCATCTTCTGGTTCTGTTGTTTTACTATTCAGTACAATGGGCATACCTTGCATCTCCGTAACATCTGATTTTGAGATCTTTTTAGATGATCAAGTCAATCTCTAAGTAAGTAATGAGTCTTTTATCAGGAGCCGAAGTTCCTTAATATCTGGTCATTTATCCTATGAATCACGACGGTTTCGACTCTTGATCGCGACGGTACAACCCTTGATCACGACGGTGCGACCCTTGATCACGACGGTACAACCCTTGATCACGACGGTACGACCCTAAACCACGACGGTACGACCCTTGATCACGACGGTACCTAAACACATTTTCTTCGTATGAAGGACAGCTGTTATATGTTGGGCAGCTTTAGTGTTCAGTACGCACGAGATAGTTAAATCTGATGCAATATCACTTTACAAATCTCACTCTTACGTTAAAATTTGATCGAATTACCTAAAGCAACAATGTTGGCATCAAGAAATTTGAATCCCGGTAGATTCGACTTCAAAATCCGCTAGATGAAGACTCAGATTTGCCATGTGTTAAACATGTTAGCTTAGAAAGATGATGAAATATAACCTAAACCACTATCTTCATTATTTCCATAACTGATGCTGATAAAACTCGTACGTTCGCTAACTAGTAATACCTCATAACCGTAATATATGCATACACAGAAGCATCTGCATGACATACCTATCAAAAGATTAGCTCTTCAGTGATCCTCCTCTTCCTGGACTTCCTCTCGTCCAGACGTACTGGCCACTGGTGGCTGAAGCAGGTCAGTGGCGCTGTGAACATTGTTGGCGCCAATCATGCTCGCAATGTTTCCTGGTATTTCTTAATGAAAACAAGATTTTTCATTCCTTTCTAGTCCAGCGCGTAGTGCCTGAATAGCATTTGCTATTTTTGTTTCCATTTGGTTTCGTAATTCACTTTTCACAATGTTCGACTGGCTGAATAGTGTCTCCAGTTCAGTATTCGAGTGAGGCAGAATTTGTAGTGATATTGCAAACTGTCAGTTCCTTGAATGAGTCTGAATCTGAGGCATCTCTGTACTTGATGACTTCACTCTAAAACATGACAGTACGAGTAACTTCTTTTCATTTGATGACAGTAAGATCCTTCCACTGGTTTTCACTGTGGTAGTCCCAGCAGAGATATTAAAGCATCTTTAATACTATGAAGTGCATTGCTAACAGAAAGTAGGGACGACATCTTAAGAATTTCAACATTGTTAGGAAGTCTTAGTCGAATTTCTTTTACCAAAGTGGTCACAAACTTAATGTGGCAGCCCTCCAATGTTTTCTCTTGATCAGCAGGATAGCACTTTTCTTTCAAGAGATCCACATCCTTCTCGAACTGATACCCCAAGTATTTCTTGGGATCAAGGACATCTTCAGTGTTGTCTTCTTGTGGGTATAGTGCTGTAAGCAAGCGACGTTGCCAAGACTACTCACCTTGTTAGCATGTGATGCCGCTAAGTAATTCTGTTGGATCTACATCGTTGAATTCAAACGATTTGTTTACCCTTTGAACATCTATAGAAAGGGACAACAAAAGCTTTATGTAGGTTAATGCCATCACTATAGATCGACCATTGCCGTTCAGCTGTGAAGCGTTTCTCGCAGTGGCAAAAATCTCAGTGAGCCTTCATCTCTCGCCACTGTTCCTTAATTTTTTCAACAGCTTTTGCAATGAAGAGCCACCGAGTTTGACCAGCTTGAACTATTTTCAGTGGGGCATGACCCTCGTTGACAACTTCATGTAAGCTGCATGGGATGAAGATGACCTGGTCAACGGTATGTCTCAGTCAAAATGCCAAGTTTCTTGGCAAAGTTTCTGCGGTAGCAGCTGAGACAGAGAGCAGCAGTGAATAACACACACGCCTCATTCAAATGAGATACGGAACTTTGATTTTCAACTGTTCGTCCACACCTTTGTTAACATCAATCATTACACCAGCATTGTCAGTTCCAATTCCCCCTCAGCTTCTGCGGGTCCAGTCCGGCAGAATTAAGCGTGTCCTTCGAAGTAGCCATAATACAGTTCACATTACGCCCCTTTAAGTCTCAGAGATTAAGAAAGGTTGACACAATTTTGCGTATTATGCTGTGAAAGTAAGTAAAGGCAATGTTCAGGTATTTAGTGGATTTCTGTGGATTCATTTAACAAGACTGTAATGGTTGTTCTCAACGGCTCTCTTAACGCCGGATCTAATTAATGATGCAATTCTACTGAGAAACAGTTTTTGCATAGACTACACAGATGGTCACAAGTTAGTACTGACGCGTGCTCAGCATCAGATAATGCCATGTGCATTTCAGTCACTTGAGCCTCACAAATTTTCCGGCAGGTTGTTAGGGCAGTGCAGGCTATCTGGCAACAAATAATTTTCCAGTATTTGTTTTGTTTCTTGTGGTTAGGACATGAGCTTCAGATCGATGAATTTAGAAATTGGAACACATTACAAAAACTTGCACTGAGACACGTTTTCACCACTGCCTTTCTTTTTTTTTTCAATGATCCACTTCCTCACTGCAGGATCATCCAACCAATCCTTCCTGTGAACGTGTGTACTGAGCCTTAAGCAACGTGAATATGCTGTTCAGTTAATATGATATCATAACCCACAATCTTATCGAACTGTATATGAAGCCAGAGCACAAGCTCTCCTAATGCTGTTCTGCGAGTCTGAGTCGGTTGCAGCCAGTGTGGACATTTGTCTTGCACATTCTCTCCATTTAAGGCCTAACATCGATGAGAACTTTTGTTTTAGATATGGAAATGAAGATAAAATATTGCAATTTTTCCCTATTTCAAGGAGATTACCAAACTAACTTGCGAAAAATCGTAAAATCAAGACCATACAAGAGGCAAGGGTGGAGAATAAATGCTGATTAAAAGATTCCAGAGGCTAAAGACATGTCAGGAGCAATTTCTGCCGTAAAAAAAAATATGGAGGATGTTGTCAAGACGGAAGATGGCAAGAATTAGTAACATCTGAATTGGCGTCATGTAGCCAGGATGCGCGTATGGAAGCTAAGAAACTTAGAAACAAGTAGGAGTTCTGTAGGGTTTTGATCAGAGGTGACTGACCAGATGAAGAGAGAAAGTGTAGCAAAGAATACAGCCACAATGCGAAAAAATGGGAGACACCAAATAAGGCAAGAGGACGAAACATCCCATCTAGACTGAAAATAGCACACACAAATAAAGATATAGAAAATAGTGAAGAGCTGGAGTTCAGAAATCATTTTCGGGAAAATGAACCTGATAATGTTGGAGATGTGGAAACAACTCTTATTAGAGAGACTATATCTGACCTCTTCTGTCCAGAGGTATAAATGGTAGCAAGACCAAAAAAAAAGAAGAAAAAAGAAGGAAGATGCTTTGCCCTCTTAATAATAAAGCCTTAAATTTCAGGACATAGTGAAAGATGGCCCATTCAAGCAATACATAAAAGAAAGGTTACTTCAGGAAGAAGGTGAAAAGTAGTGTTGATAAAACATAATCTTACAAAGATTTACTAACTAGAACAAATACACAATGAAAGGTAAGAAACAAACATGATCGCACATAATGCAGTATAACAGAGATGGTAACAGTACTAATAAAGGGAGACTCAAGTTATACAGACATAGACTGGGGATAATTGATTGACATACAGACGGAGATTTCGTTGAGTGTATGTTGGAAATATTTCTTATACCAGCCCGTCAGTGAACACACTAGGATGAGAGGGAGTGATGTCATGCCGGTAAATACCTAGCAAGTGTGTCATTGCTCAGCATGAGCCCAAATCCTTGATCACACACACATTAGCACGGACATTAATGATATCAAATACAATCCACCATTTCCAGAATGTGAGTATATAATGCTTCATAATGATTACATGGTCAATTAGGTAATAAAAAGAACGGATATACCAAACTTAGAGGGAATACACAGTATAATCGTGAAAAGTATACAAAATTCAACAATTTCTATGGTAACAAAAATTGGGAAATGGAGTTCACGAACCAGGGCACTGTGGTGGAAAATTATGAAGTATTCTCAATGGAGTACGAGCATGGATGCCATGAGTCTTAAATACCCAGGGATGGTTAAGAAAGAGGGATTAAGTGGTGAACTGAAAGTTGTCAATAAGTAGAAGTACTTCGTGATGTGAAGTGACGAAGATCTAAGCAAAACATCAGCCAGCCATCATACTTATGGTTAAAAGAGAAAAAAAAAGATTAAAGCAGAATAAGAAAACTAGAGAAAAACTGAAAAAAATCACAAAATTATTAGGATTAAATTGTCAGTTGAATAACAGCCAATTTGGACAACGGATTCAAAGCGAAGAGATGTAGAGGAATATAAGAAGATATGCGAGAAACTGGTCGAAAATCTTAAGTGTTTTCACAGTGGAAGACACCATAGCACCAACACCAGTGACATGCAGGGGAGAGGAAGTACTTAGAAACTGATTTATCTGGAGAAGACAAATTGTTACTACAGGGTACTGATGACATATCAAGCTCATACTCTTGATGAGAGTCCAGCATATCCATATGTGCTGGGGATGTGTGTGGATATCGGTGTTACAGCTTGAAATAATTGTTCAAGATGCTATTTGAAGAAGAGGTATAAAGCCAAGGGAGTAGAAGAAAGCAAACGTCATATATATCTATAAGAAAGGAGACAGGGAAGATGTGCTGAACTATAGACAGGTCTACCTGATCATTGTTGTTTCTAAGGTGTTGGAAAAGATAAACAAATGGATGACATCGTGCAGAGGAGGAGCTAATTGAGGGACAACATGGTTCTAGGGAAAGGAAGTCCTGCATAACAACCCTTTTGGATTTCGGAGAATGACTTTAGGTTTTTGACAAAAGAGAAGGCTGGATGGATTAACTGTATCTGGAATGCCAGAAAGTATCTAAACCTGTATCATATAGGAGGCTGGTAAGGAAGTAGGATCTTTAGGCAGGAACATGGGTTACACTCCTTCGAAGTATAGGAGATTATTTCAGTCAATTGGAACAAAGACCGCATGTTAGGGGAGCTGCTCAAAAAGGGATGAGGTTACCAGTGGCGTGCCGCAGGGTTCTGTCCTGGGACCATTGCTTTCTTGATCTATGTACATGACTCGCCAGAGAGATTGGAATTCTTCGGCATATGTTTGCAAATGACACCAAATGCATGAGGGAAGTAGGATGAGAGGAAGTTTCCATCAACGTACAAGCCCCCCCCCCCCCCCACACACACACACACATACACACACATACACACACACACACACCTCGTCCAACCCTCGATGGGGCGGGATGTGCGTGGGTGGCGTCGATATATGGTTGATGAAATTCATCTCTGGTGGGTGTAAAAAAAACGAAAATAGTCACGGCGAAGGATGGCCTCAACGCGATTATAAACCAGTAGGAAATAAGCTGCAGGATGCTGTGCGTGCGAGGAACTTGGGAGTTGAAATCGTCCCTAACCTGTCGCCTGAATCCAATATCAAGAAAATACGAAAGGAGACAAACTGTCAGCTGAGGTATATGGGTAAGGAAATAATCAGCAAGCTATTCACATCTTACATTATGCCAAAACTAAAATATGCTTCCCAGGTTTGGTCAAGTCACTTGAAGAAGCACAGACAACTCATAGAGATGGTTAATGGAAAGGAAGAAACATGTTACAGGAATTACGAGAGCTAAGTTACAATAAAAGGCTAGAGGCATCAAACTTTTCCGCCATAGAAAAGAGAAAAGTAAGATGTGACTCTAACACGAGGATTAAGTTTCTGATTCGGCTTCATGATATAAACAGTAAGCAGTTCTTCGAAAGATTCTGGAATATAATAACCAGAGGCTATAGCATGACAATAAAAAGCATGCCAGCAAGTATATACAGAATTGCTTTTTTTTCAATAAGATTAGTAGATGGAAGGAGTAAACTAAATGAGGAAATGGTAAATTTGCAAAAGCTTAAAAAGTTGTTTGAAAGTAGAACTGCTTCAAGAGATGGGGTTCTAAGAGTATAATCTCCCTCTCCATACAGTACATATAGGTAATCACACACACACACACACACACACACACACACACACGCAGAGTTAATGTATCACCTAATTGGCTGCATTTCTTTATTCTGGATAGATGGCAGTTTGATCCAATAAGCGAACTAACAATCATGCTTACAAAAATGAGAAGTCAAATCATAGCCTTCATTACTGAATCTACAAAGAAATTAATGGCGCACAAGCCAAGGCAAGAACAATTTGTCTATCTAATCAGTCTAGGGAAGGAAGATCCTGTTATAAAACACACACACACACACACACACACACACACACACACACACACACACACACCTCGTCCAACACCCGATGGGGTAAGACATGTGTCGGAGGCGCATACACGCTCGGCCCGCCTACAAGGTCAACATGTCGACCTGAACTCTCTCTCCTCACCCTCCCAGTTAGATGCTTGGATTACGCCTGGCTGGACTGACCATCTTCACACACGAGTGTTTACCTCCAATAGAAATGACTGTGAACAAGATATACATATCATGTACCTTCACCAGTGAACTAGTGAACTCGATGAAACAAGATTTTCTCGAGAGGCTATGTTGGAGCTGAGGTCGCTTCAGTGTAAACAACGGCCAACGTCCCTCTGGCCGTAGTTGTGACCCACCCAGCTGACCACAGGAACTCCATAACAATGTCTTCGAGGGTCACAGAGGCGATCGCTTGACCGACGACCGTCACCACAATCACCTTGTACCATCCAGTGCTCGTACAGATACAAGGACTCTCCTATACCTATTATCGTGATGGTTATAAACAATCCATGAACAAGTGCACAGATAAGCTAGCTAATAGCTTAGTTTTCCATATAGATGTGTACGTCAACTACTATATTACTGTAATGCAACCAACGTGAAAATGTTCATCACGAAATGTTCTCCATTAAATAAATGATGTATGTCAGCACATTATTACTGCAATGGCACTAAATGTATTATGTATGTACCATAAAATTTGCTGTGCAAAACTTCCTGTATTATGTAGATAGACCTCACTCGTGTGCTCATCCAAAGCGTTCAAGCAACCAGTTCCACCTTGATCTTAAACTCTTTTGTGATTAACTATTTACTATTATGACCGACAGTTTTGTGATTCCTCAACAATGTATTTTCATCCAAATGGTTGCCCGAGTTCAATAAACTGTTCTCTATTTACTTATCTTGTTTACACAACCAAGTCAAGATTCTCTGAAGTTATTTCAAAAGAGAAATGTCTTCGGACAAGATAAAGTAACCAGATCAAACAGCTGTGACTACGCGCTAAACAAGGAGGCGAGAGAACAAGAGCTATGTGCTGTGTGATAACGAAAGACAAAATCATTAGAAAAATAAAGGATGATTCAACAGAGACCACATAGCTCGAGGAATGAGTAGCCATCATCAAGAACAGCATCACAGATCATCACAGTTTGAGAAGGAACTGTAGAAAATAAGGAATCAAATAGAAAAAAAATCATGAAAGGTGACATTAGATGAGAGGTGGATTTTGTGAATTGCAAGATATATCGTCATAAATACAACTTTATACTAGATGTGGAGATAGAGAATGTACATTACAAAGAAAAAAGGTGAAATGACGAAAAAAGAAAATAAAAATGGGAAGGTTTTCGCCTATATTCCCTAAAGTCTGTTACGCAAGAGTAAACATCCGTAACACAGAGTAGAAAAATAATTGAAAACAAAAGGCGAGCATTTTCTGGGGCTGGTCATCAGAATTTCAGCATGAAGACTTATGATAAAAAAGAGAAACCTGGGGACACTGGAGAAACAGATAGGCAGGCAGGTAGAAAGAATAACAGGCGCTGACATGGGGAAACATATGATCATGCAGGTACAATGTATAGAAAAGTGCAGAACATACACGATCTATGTTTGTAACGAATAAAAGAAGATTTAAGAGAAAGCCAAAGACAGGTAGGTTGACGATGCAGCACTGGAGGATCAAGCATAAATGTGGGCGGCATCAGAAGTAGAGAGATCAGTTAAGCAGGAGGATGATGGATGCAAATCACGGAAGATTATTAGACAGATAATCATATCCAGATAAAGAGGAAAGCTGATGAGAAAGAACTAAAGGCTATGAAAATGCCGGATGCTGTCTCTGTGATTCAAAAATGTAGAAGAATTGGTGGATATAATAAAGACATAAGTGGACTGATAGTTGTGGTTACGTTCGGTTTAGAGTCACCTAACCAAGAGGTAATTAGACTAGCTAAAAAAAAAATGGTGAAATTCAGTCGGGTATTTATCAGATAATCTAGACCAAAGGAAGAAAGGGAGAGAAGCAAACAATTCAAAGAAGAAAATGGGAGAGAAGCAAACAATTCAAAGTAGAAAATGGGAGACAACAAGAGGGACAAGAGGACAGAGTAACCCCAGAATGCAGCAGGGATGTCGGGAAACATTATGTGAGGAAGAGTCTGGTGCAGTTCTAACTTTCTGAACCTGCTGACCATCCTGGTGCTGTTACACCACTACTTGCCTGATGAAGTTTCTTTAACATGGACGGAAAAATGTCAAGGTACGTTTAAACTGTCGCTTGTATGTTACTGAAATTTTCGCTGCAGGTGAGTAATGTGCTGTGGGAGTGCAAGTAGGGATATGTCATACTCCTTTTTAAGACAGAAGGCCAGAAAGATGCGATGCAATACATGCTAGTCTGTCTGACTACTGAGATTTGCACAATAGTACTGGAAAAGATGATCAAAAAGACTTTGCATGACTACTTGCGGATAAGAAATCACCTACGCGAGAGAGAGCGCGGATTCAGGTGGAAGAGATCATGTGCAGTGAGCCTTTAAGAGTTCTATGAGCGTATGTCCTGCATTGTAAACAAAAGAACAGGTTGAGTGGAGTGTTTTGCATCCGGACTGACAGGAAACTTTTGACACTACTGCATGGAAGGCTGGTAACGTTGTATCTTCAGGGAAGAACATCTTCGACGAACGAAAAATTCAGTTTGCGGATAGAACAAAGAACGCATCTCAGAGAGGCCTTCTTGTAATTGGTTTATGTCACTAGCTGTGTACTGCAGGGTTCAGTCCTAGGACCACTGGTCTTTTTGATCTATGTACATAAGGTGCCACAAAAACTGGACTCGTACCTGAACATATATACGCTGGTGATGAAGATGAGAGTGAAGAAGGTTGCATTAACTTACAAGAGGACCAAGGGAATCCCCGATGTTGTCCTGGTACAAGTTTGATGAAATTCAAACCGATTAAATGCAAGTAATGATGCTATGACACGACACATAGGAAAGCGGCCAAAGTACAAAAATTACTTGGTAGGAAACAGACTACATGAATCTATCAGTGAGAGGGACTTTCGCCTCAACCATAGTCGGAATCCCACCACAGGAGAGCTGTGCAGGAGGCAAACTCTCTTCAAGCAAATCTCAAAATTGTATTCAAGTTAATGGACAAGATATATTCAGCAAAACTTGCTCATCTTAATTTAGGCAAAATTTAGTACATACTTCTCAAGTTTGGCCAAAAAATATACCGAGAGGGAAGGCACAGAGGAAGGTAATATAGATGATATCAGACTTAGGAGAGATGAGAGAGAGAGAGAGAGAGAGAGAGAGAGAGAGAGAGAGAGAGAGAGAGAGAGAGAGAGAGAGAGAGAGAGAGAGAGAGATCAAAAGCTTTGAATTTCTCTATAATGGCAGAGAAATGGATGCAGTAACTTGATGTAAACCTTTAAGCTTTTGAGTCTGTTTGATGTTGTCACTAGTGAACATTTCTGTGATGAACGTAAAGATAAAACGACCAGAGGCCATGTCATGAAATTAGTGAAGAAATTTGCTCAAAGGAAAAGTTGCAGAGAACCTCCATAGTATAAGAGAGGTAAATGAATGGAATAAAATTCAAGTGATGAAACCAAGAATGTTGACATCATGCAGATGTATATGAAGCTACATAAATCCTCACAAGTAAAGAACCCTACTGAATCTATAGGTAATCAGTCGCATCGTGTGATCCGTCTGTTATACCACACGTATACATGCTGATGATAAGTAACAGGACCCTCCTGGCCGTGCCACCCTAGGCATGATTAAAATCATACACAGGAATCAATAAGAGAGCAGTCCACGATGTATATCCACGATCCATAGAACTTGAGATGGTTTACAAATATGAATGATATCCCGTTCATGTGACAGCATAAAGATCATCATTGGCTTATTTTCTTATAATACTCTGTATAAGTTTACCACCTGTGCTTATCTAATTTTTCCTGTTTTATACATTTGTTTAATCTCTCTTTTTTCAAGTGTTTTCAAGCTACCTGATGGGAATCATGTTACTTCCGTGTTGAAACACAGAAATGGTACATTTTCACCTATACAGACAACGCAAACTCATACATTTCTTTCGGGAGTTAGTGACAAAGCTGGTTGCATTAGAGATAACTGAACACATTGTTTTACTGTGATATTACGTCCCATGAACGTAAAACAAACATGATTAAATTAGCGTTTTTTTCCTTTATTGAAAAATTGATTAAGGTCACCTCTCTGGCCTCCAGCAATGATCACATGCAACCAGGAGGGTTAGTCACATTCATTCATTACACCAGGAAGCTTGTCTATGTTTTGTATTAGTATTCTTACATTTTTCTGTTTATAGTTCATCATACATTGATATGCACCGTGAAAGTCACGTAGGTTCCTGGATATCTTCCAGTTCCATCGCTGGTCCAAACAGAACAGAAGTATGAGGCGAGAGAGTGGATGTTTCCGCTGATTATTCTAAATACAACTTTGAATTCTCTTTTAAGCTTTACACTCACTGGAATTGAACATTTTCAGGACCGCTCTCTATTGTTCCTGGTTTTACGACCAGAATGGACGCGGACATTTTAGTAACTGACTTTTCCCCTCTTGTTATTGCTGTCTGTGACATATTTATACCTTTACAATTTTGTCATGAAAATTTCTGCATCCAGACACAACGTAAGACCATTGGTCACAACGAAGTTTCTAGACTCCGTTCGTGTCAAACTGCACAAGTTTTGTGTTTATTCTTCCTTTTAATCATCTCATCTTCCCGAAATCCTCGCGAACGTATTAACCGAAATATTTGCTCTCTCAACCAGTAGTGACTCCATGAGTAATCTTAAAGTTGTCGCTCTTGTAGCAGGGCAGCTGTAGCCTTGTATAGCTGCAAGCTGTCATAGTTGATGTCCTCAGTAATCACCCATTAACAATGGGCATAGAAAGAGTTCTCATCTAAACTTTCTCCACTTGAGAACAACTCTGTGAATGTTTGTGTGCTGTTGGCATTCACTGTTGTATCACTCAACTTTATCCATTCCTCCCTTAGTTTGATAATGTAAAGGTACACCAATGCGTGTTTTTGAATAAATTTCTTATTAATTCCTTATTGTGATCTCTTTCTGTCTTTCGAAGAAGTGTTCACACTTGACATCATCTAACGAGTTTAGAATTTTGAGTTATGATCAAGTCACCAATACTCTTTTCTTTTCCGTGTTGACAGATATAGAGCCTCATCTCGATTCTTTGTTTCTCTCGTCTGGACCTTTTCTATTAGTTTTCGGTACTTTAAGTACGGTGACCAAAGCATATTGCAATTCTAGCCTAATACAAGCTGTAAATGGCTTCCTGCATATTTCCTTACCCACCTACTGAAATACGATGCTGATATCTGCCATTATGATTTCTTTATCATTCTTCCATAGTCCTTTATGGTAGACTCTGGTCAACAGGTCAAATCTAAGTCTCGACTCTAAAGTCTCTGCTTCGACAAGTAGATGTACTAGGTGGAAGCAGCCATCGACTCTGAAGCTATTACCGTCTAAGTACAGGGAGGGTAAGGGAGGGCTGCACTGTAAGTCATTACTTTATGGATGGCAAGTTTCCCTCCTTCCGCCAAGTGCGCTGTGTTTTCTCTCTGCTTCACCCCATTTGCTGGCGGTCGGTCAACAAACATAAAATCTCCCCATCTCACAAATAATACTTGGCAACTCGTAACTTATTCAAATGATTCCTCGTAACTCTAGATTCTCCTGCGGTGAACACTATGCGCTAGCTCGTCTTCTTGCAAAATCTCGTCGTGCATATTCATATTTCCTCCCACGTAATAATCGCATCGAGGCTTTCATTCACATTATCCCATGTTTTGCGTTTGCGCGGATTCAATTTCATCTTCCATATATCAGACCACTTTTTGAATCTGTTTAGTTTCCCTTGTAAGGTGATATAATCCTCCTCTCTCTTTACTTCTAACGAAGATTCAGGTACGAGTCTAATCCTTATGGCGAGTCATATACACAAAACAAGGGGAGAAATAGTCCAAGGACCAAACCCTATGGCACGCCTCTGGTGACTCCGTCCAATTACGGAAAGGTTCCTCTGACATGTGTCCTTTGCTTCCTTCCACTGAGGTAATTTCTGTCCAGCGAAAGGTCCAACTTCCCTACCAAAAATCCCATTTGGGCCAGTGCCACTTGCCTTTTGGCTCTTGTCTAGAACGGAGCTCACGTTGTCATGGAGGTCCAAGAGCTTTCGTATGCCTGGCCTCCATTCCAGGACAACTGCCCAATCCCATCTCAGTGGTGTTAGGGAGAGAGCGTTTAAAGCCGTTAAAACATATTCAAGCGTGTCATTCAGCTCCTTACATAACTTTACATTACCCTCTACAACTCTTCCCTTTAAATCTCCTATTCTAATGCGTTGCTCTTTATATATTAGTGAAAGAGAAGAGAGAGGCATTTGGACGATTTTTGCAGGGAAAAAATGCAATTGAGTGGGAGATGTATAAAAGAAAGAGACAGGAGGTCAAGAGAAAGGTGCAAGAGGTGAAAAAAAGGGCAAATGAGAGTTGGGGTGAGAGAGTATCATTAAATTTTAGGGAGAATAAAAAGATGTTCTGGAAGGAGGTAAATAAAGTGCGTAAGACAAGGGAGCAAATGGGAACTTCAGTGAAGGGCGCAAATGGGGAGGTGATAACAAGTAGTGGTGATGTGAGAAGGAGATGGAGTGAGTATTTTGAAGGTTTGTTGAATGTGTTTGATGATAGAGTGGCAGATATAGGGTGTTTTGGTCGAGGTGGTGTGCAAAGTGAGAGGGTTAGGGAAAATGATTTGGTAAATAGAGAAGAGGTAGTGAAAGCTTTGCGGAAGATGAAAGCCGGCAAGGCAGCAGGTTTGGATGGTATTGCAGTGGAATCTATTAAAAAAGGGGGTGACTGTATTGTTGACTGGTTGGTAAGGTTATTTAATGTATGTATGACTCATGGTGAGGTGTCTGAGGATTGGCGGAATGCGTGCATAGTGCCATTGTACAAAGGCAAAGGGGATAAGAGTGAGTGCTCAAATTACAGAGGTATAAGTTTGTTGAGTATTCCTGGTAAATTATATGGGAGGGTATTGATTGAGAGGGTGAAGGCATGTACAGAGCATCAGATTGGGGAAGAGCAGTGTGGTTTCAGAAGTGGTAGAGGATGTGTGGATCAGGTGTTTGCTTTGAAGAATGTATGTGAGAAATACTTAGAAAAGCAAATGGATTTGTATGTAGCATTTATGGATCTGGAGAAGGCATATGATAGAGTTGATAGAGATGCTCTGTGGAAGGTATTAAGAATATATGGTGTGGGAGGAAAGTTGTTAGAAGCAGTGAAAAGTTTTTATCGAGGATGTAAGGCATGTGTACGTGTAGGAAGAGAGGAAAGTGATTGGTTCTCAGTGAATGTAGGTTTGTGGCAGGGGTGTGTGATGTCTCCATGGTTGTTTAATTTGTTTATGGATGGGGTTGTTAGGGAGGTAAATGCTGGAGTTTTGGAAAGAGGGGCAAGTATGAAGTCTGTTGGGGATGAGAGAGCTTGGGAAGAGAGTCAGTTGTTGTTCGCTGATGATACAGCGCTGGTGGCTGATTCATGTGAGAAACTGCAGAAGCTGGTGACTGAGTTTGGAAAAGTGTGTGGAAGAAGAAAGTTAAGAGTAAATGTGAATAAGAGCAAGGTTATTAGGTACAGTAGGGTTGAGGGTCAAGTCAATTGGGAGGTGAGTTTGAATGGAGAAAAACTGGAGGAAGTGAAGTGTTTTAGATATCTGGGAGTGGATCTGGCAGCGGATGGAACCATGGAAGCGGAGGTGGATCATAGGGTGGGGGAGGGGGCGAAAATCCTGGGGGCCTTGAAGAATGTGTGGAAGTCGAGAACATTATCTCGGAAAGCAAAAATGGGTATGTTTGAAGGAATAGTGGTTCCAACAATGTTGTATGGTTGCGAGGCGTGGGCTATGGATAGAGTTGTGCGCAGGAGGATGGATGTGCTGGAAATGAGATGTTTGAGGACAATGTGTGGTGTGAGGTGGTTTGATCGAGTGAGCAACGTAAGGGTAAGAGAGATGTGTGGAAATAAAAAGAGCGTGGTTGAGAGAGCAGAAGAGGGTGTTCTGAAGTGGTTTGGGCATATGGAGAGGATGAGTGAGGAAAGGTTGACCAAGAGGATATATGTGTCGGAGGTGGAGGGAACAAGGAGAAGAGGGAGACCAAATTGGAGGTGGAAAGATGGAGTGAAAAAGATTTTGTGTGATCGGGGCCTGAACATGCAGGAGGGTGAAAGGAGGGCAAGGAATAGAGTGAATTGGAGCGATGTGGTATACCGGGGTTGACGTGCTGTCAGTGGATTGAATCAAGGCATGTGAAGCGTCCGGGGTAAACCATGGAAAGCTGTGTAGGTATGTATTTTTGCGTGTGTGGGCGTATGTATATACATATGTATGGGGGGGGGGGTTGGGCCATTTCTTTCGTCTGTTTCCTTGCGCTACCTCGCAAACGCGGGAGACAGCGACAAAGTATAATAAATAAAAATAAAATATATATATATATATATATATATATATATATATATATATATATATATATATATATATATATATATATATATATATATATATATATATATATATTATCTATTATAATTTGTCGGTGTCTCCCGCGTTAGCGAGGTAGTGCAAACAAACGAACGAAAGAATGGACCAACCCACCCACATACACATGTATATACATACACGTCCACACACGCACATATACATATCTATACATCTCAACGTATACATACATATATATATATATATATATATATATATATATATATATATATATATCTTTTTTTTTTTTTTTTCTTTTTTTACTTTGTCGCTGTCTCCCGCGTTTGCGAGGTAGCGCAAGGAAACAGACGAAAGAAATGGCCCAACCCCACCCCCCATACACATGTATATACATACGTCCACACACGCAAATATACATACCTACACAGCTTTCCATGGTTTACCCCAGACGCTTCACATGCCTTGATTCAATCCACTGACAGCACGTCAACCCCGGTATACCACATCGCTCCAATTCACTCTATTCCTTGCCCTCCTTTCACCCTCCTGCATGTTCAGGCCCCGATCACACAAAATCTTTTTCACTCCATCTTTCCACCTCCAATTTGGTCTCCCTCTTCTCCTCGTTCCCTCCACCTCCGACACATATATTCTCTTGGTCAATCTTTCCTCACTCATTCTCTCCATGTGCCCGAACCATTTCAAAACACCCTCTTCTGCTCTCTCAACCACGCTCTTTTTATTTCCACACATCTCTCTTACCCTTACGTTACTTACTCGATCAAACCACCTCACACCACACATTGTCCTCAAACATCTCATTTCCAGCACATCCATCCTCCTGCGCACAACTCTATCCATAGCCCACGTCTCGCAACCATACAACATTGTTGGAACCACTATTCCTTCAAACATACCCATTTTTGCTTTCCGAGATAATGTTCTCGACTTCCACACATTCTTCAAGGCTCCCAGAATTTTCGCCCCCTCCCCCACCCTATGATCCACTTCCGCTTCCATGGTTCCATCCGCTGCCAGATCCACTCCCAGATATCTAAAACACTTCACTTCCTCCAGTTTTTCTCCATTCAAACTCACCTCCCAATTGACTTGACCCTCAACCCTACTGTACCTAATAACCTTGCTCTTATCACATTTACTCTTAACTTTCTTCTTTCACACACTTTACCAAACTCAGTCACCAGCTTCTGCAGTTTCTCACATGAATCAGCCACCAGCGCTGTATCATCAGCGAACAACAACTGACTCACTTCCCAAGCTCTCTCATCCCCAACAGACTTCATACTTGCCCCTCTTTCCAAAACTCTTGCATTCACCTCCCTAACAACCCCATCCATAAACAAATTAAACAACCATGGAGACATCACACACCCCTGCCGCAAACCTACACTCATATATATATATATATATATATATATATATATATATATATATATATATATATATATATATATATATTATTTATCATAATTTGTCGCTGTCTCCCGCGTTAGCGATGTAGTGCAAACAAACAAACGAAAGAATGGACCAACCCACCCACATACACATGTATATACATACACGTTCACACACGCACATATACATATCTATACATCTCAACGTATACATATATAAATATACACACACAAACATATACATATATACACATGTACATAATTAATACTGTCTGCCCTTATTCATCCCCGTCACCATCCCGCCACACATGAAAAAACAACCCCCTCCGCCCGCATGTGCGCGAGGTAGCGCTAGGAAAAGACAACAAAAGCCACATTCGTTCACACTCAGTCTCTGGCTGTCATGTATAATGCACCGAAACCACAGATCTCTTTCCACATCCAGGCCACACACAACTTTCCATGGTTTACCCCAGACGCTTCACATGCCCTGGTGTCATCCATTGACAGTGCGTCGACCCCGGTATACCACATCGTTCCAATTCACTCTATTACTTGCACGCCTTTCATCCTTCTGCATGTTCAGGCCCCGATCACTCAAAATCTTTTTCACTCCATCTTTCCACCTCCAATTTGGTCTCCCACTTCTCCTCGTTCCCTCCACCTCTGACACATATATCCTCTTGGTCAATCTTTCCTCACTCATTCTTTCCATGTTACCAAACAGTTTCAAAACACTCTCTTCTGCTCTATCAACCACACTCTTTTTATTACCACACATCTCTCTTACCCTGTTATTACTTACCCGATCAAACCACCTCACACCACATATTGTCCTCAAACATCTCATTTCCAGCACATCTATAGCCCACGCCTCGCAACGATATATCATTGTTGGAACCACTATTCCTTCAAACATACTCATTTTTGCTTTTCAAGACAACGTTCTCGACTTCCACACATTCCTCAACGCTCCCAGAACTTTCGTCCCCTCCCCCACCCTATGATTCACTTCCGCTTCCATGGTTCCATCCGCTGCCAAATCCACTCCCAGATATCTAAAACACTTCACTTCCTTCAGTTTTTCTCCATTCGAACTTATATCCCAATTGACTTGTCCCTCAACCCTACTGTACCTAATAACCTTGCTCTTATTCACATTTACTCTCAGCTTTCTCCTTTCACACCCGTTACCAAACTCAGTTACCAGCTTCTGCAGTTTCTCATCCGAATCAGTCACCAACGCTGTATCATCAGCGAACAACAACTGACTCACTTCCCAAGCTCTCTCATCCACAACAGACTGCATACTTGCCCCTCTTTCCAAAACTCTTGCATTCACCTCCTTAACAACCCCATCCATAAACAAATTAAACAACCATGGAGACATCACGCAACCCTGCTGCAAACCAACATTCACTAAGAACCAATCACTTTCCGCTCTTGCTACACGTATACATGCCTTACATCATCGATAAAAACTTTTCACTGCTTCTAACAACTTGCCTCCCACACCATATATTCTTAATACCTTCCACAGAGCATTTATATCAACTCTATCATATGTCTTCTCCAGATCCATAAATGCTACATACAAATCCAGTTGCTTTTCTAAGCATTTCTCACAGACATTCTTCAAAGCAAACACCTGATCCAGACATCCTGTACCACTTCTGAAACTACACTGCTCTTCCCCAATCTGATGCTCTGTACATGCCTTCACCCTCTCAATCAATACCCTTCCATATAATTTCCCAGGAATACTCAACAAACCTCTGTAATTTGAGTACTCACTTTTATCCCCTTTACCTTTGTACAATGGCACCATGCAAGTATCCCGCCAATCCTCAGGCACCTCACTTTGAGTTATACGTACATTAAATAACCTTACCAACCAGACAACAATACAGTCACCCCCTTTTTTTGATAAATTCCACTGCAATACCATCCAAACCCGCTGCCTTGCCGGCTTTTATCTTCCGCAAAGTTTTTACTACCTCTTCTCTGTTTACCAAATCATTCTACCTAACCCTCTCACTTTACACACCACCTCGACCAAAACACCCTATATCTGCCACTCTATCATCAAACACATTCAACAAACCTTCAAAATACTCACTCGATCTCCTCACATCACCACTACTTGTTATCACTTCCTCATTAGCCCCCTTCACTGATGTTCCCATTTGTTCCCTTGTCTTACGCACTTTATTTACCTCCTTCCAAAACATCTTTTTATCCTCCCTAAAATTTTATGATACTCTCTCACCCCAACTCTCATTTGCCCTCTTTTTAACCTCTTACACCTTTCTCTTGACCTCCTGCCTTTTTCTTTTATATATCTCCCAGTCATTTATATTATTTCCCTGCAAAGATCATCCAAATGCCTCTCTCTTCTCTTTCACTAATAATCTTACTTCTTCATCCCACCACTCACTACCCTTTCTAATCTGCCCACCTCCCATGCTTCTCATGCCTTAAGCATCTTTTGCGCAAGCCATCACTGCTTCCCTAAATACATCCCATTTCTCCCCCACTCCCCTTACGTCCTTTGTTCTCACCTTTTTCCATTCTGTACTCAGTCTCTCCTGGTACTTCCTCACACAAGTCTCCTTCCCAAGCTCACTTACTCTCACCACTCTCTTCACCCCGACATTTTCTTCTTTTCTGACAACCTCTACAAATCTTCACTTTCGCCTCCACAAGACAATGATCAGACATCCCTCCAGTTGTACCTCTCAGCACATTAACATTCAAAAGTCTCTCTTTCATGCGACTATCAATTAACACGTAATCCAATAACGCTCTCTGGCCATCTCTCCTACTTACATACGTATACTTATGTATATCTCTCTTTTTAAACCAGGTATTCCCAATCACTAGTCCTTTTTCGGCACATAAATCTACAAGCTCCTCACCATTTCCATTTACAACACTGAACATCCCATGTACACCAATTATTCCCTCAACTGCCACATAAATCACCTTTCCATTCAAATCACCCCCTCACTATAACCCGGTTTCGTGCATCAAAACTACTAACACACTCACTCAGCTGCTCCCAAAACACTTGCCTCTCATGATCTCTCTTCTCATGCCCAGGTGCACATGCTCCAATAATCACCCATCTCTTTCCATCTACTTGCAGTTTTACCCATATCAATCTAGAGTTTACTTTCTTGCACTCTATCACATACTCCCACCACTCCTGTTTCAGGAGTAGTGCTACTTCTTCCCTTGCTCTCGTCCTCTCACTAACCCCTGACTTTACTCCCAAGGCATTCCCAAACCACTCTTCCCCTTTACCCTTGAGCTTCGTTTTACTCAGAGCCAAAACATCCAGGTTCCTTTCCTCAAACATACTACCCATATCTCCTCTTTTCTCATCTTGGTTACATCCACACACATTTAGACACCCCAATCTGAGCCTTCGAGGAGAATGAGCACTCCCCGTGTGACTCCTTCTTCTGTTTCCTCTTTTAGAAAGTTAAATTAGTCGCATTCTACGACACGTGAGGAATGCGTGGGAAGTATTCTTTCTCCCCTATATATATATATATATATATATATATATATATATATATATATATATATATATATATCCCTGGGGATAGGGGAGAAAGAATACTTCCCACGTATTCCCTGCGTGTCGTAGAAGGCGACTAAAAGGGGAGGGAGCGGGGGGGGCTGGAAATCCTCCCCTCTTTTTTTTTTTTAATTTTCCAAAAGAAGGAACAGAGAAGGGGGCCAGGTGAGGATATTCCCTTAGAGGCCCAGTCCTCTGTTCTTAACGCTACCTTGCTAACGCGGGAAATGGCGAATAGTTTGAAAGAAAGATATATATATATATATATATATATATATATATATATATATATATATATACAGAGGGAGAGAGAGAGAGAGAGAGAGAGAGAGAGAGAGAGAGAGAGAGAGAGAGAGAGAGAGAGAGAGAGAGAGAGAGAGAGAGAGAGAGAGAGAGTCAAATTGCCTTCTTTATCTGAAGTAAAAGGTATCCATGTTTTAACTCTCTAGCTGAAGATTTGACAAAACTCCCCATAAGAAGGAGCCAATGAAGATGAGGACTAGACTTGTGTATTGGTTCGGTGATGTTCTGGACCAGTACTGCTGAGGACGTACGGGCTGGTATGATTGTGTGCTGCTGCATTAGTAACCTGAATGGTACAGCTGTATCCTTTTCCAATAGGTGATCGTGCAGTAACATGTTGTAAATGTATCTACATGCTGGTGTAGCTTTAATGTTGATCCAGCTAAGGGTTTGTAACTGTTGGATGGTGGAACTGTATGTTTGTGCAAATGTAGTTGTTATTTCTATATTTAGTTCTTATGAAGGTTGATGCACCTTCAGGTGAAGCCGTAAGTTGCTGTAGTTTGAAATGTTGCTGTGGAACTGTATAGCTGCTGGCATATGCCAAAATATTACCTGTGCTGGTGTAGATCTGAGCTGGAGTAGTTTTAGGCTGGTTCATCTATGCCGTACACCAATGGTAGGAGGCTGGTGCGTTTGCAGCTGCGGGAAGTTGTAGGTGTGGACTGGTGCAGTTGTGTAATGGTACAAATGTAAGCAGGTATGATTGTGGGCTGGTACTGTTGTAGACTATTGTAGAGTTATGCTGGTCTAGTTCGTCTGGTGTGGGCGAGGCCTGGTGAAAGTGTGGCCAGGTGAAGTTGTTTGCTGGTACTGGTGTGTGTTGGTGTAGGTGTGGGCTGGTATGAGTGATGGTTAGTGTAGGTTTTGACTGACATAAGTGTGGGTTGGTGCAGGTGTTGGCTGGTACGGGTGTTGGTTGGTGGACTTCTGGAACAGCACAGGTGTTGCCTGGTGCAGGTGTGGGCTGGTGTAGGTGTGGGTTGGTGCAGATGTGGGTTGTTGCAGGTGTAGGTTTCAAGGTGATAGTAGCAACAACCAAGTCAGCGCATCGGATGGACTGGTGGAGGTCGCGAATGGTATCGTCTGTGGCCACCAGTTAATCACGTGTTTTAATTAGAAAGGAATGCAAGAAATGCGCTGAATGGGTCAGAAAAGGGGAAGAAAGTGATAAGCTTACTCGAGGAAACTCCCCGTCCACTAAGAAAAGAAATGCCTCCAAAAATTTCATAAACCAAATACACCAATGAGGCCCAAGACTTCGGGCATAGGTAAGGCACCACATAGGCTGATCAAGTGGTCGGCCAGGTCACTGTCTAACACTGTAGGATCCAACAGTGGTACACACCTGAGTTCGACAGATATAACTGGATGGCTGAAAAACGTTAAATCTGAAGTTAAAAACTAGCAAGTTTCAACGTGAGGCATGATGCCTTTTCTTCGTCTGTTCCTGGTGCTACCTCACTAACGCGGGAAACGGCGAACAAATAAGAAATATATATAGCGCTAATGCACCCGGCTATGACAAGAAAAATAATAAGAGGGAGGTAAGTGCATTGGGAGCAGCTGAGTGGGTGTGTTAAGTTTGGATATAAGAGACCAGGTGTTTGTGATGGGTGATTTGAATACGAAGGTGAGTAATGTGGCAGTTGAGGGTACAATTACTGTGCCTGGGGTATTCATTATTATGAATGGAAAAGGTGAATAGCTTTTGGAGCTTTGTGGTGAAAAAGAACTGGTGATTGGGAATACCTGGCGTTATACGTATGTATGAAGGAGAGATGGTCAACGGGCATTACTGGATTGCATATTGATTGATAGGCGTGTAAAAGTACGACTTTTGGGTGTAAATGTGCTCAGAGGGGCAGCTGGAAGGTGGGATATCTGATCACTATCTCGTAAACTTGAGGGTGAAGATTTGTAGAGGTTTTCGGTAAAGAGGAAACACTGTCGGTGAGAAGAGTGGTGAGAGTAGGTGAGCATGGAAAAAGAGAGTTGTGAGAAGAAATCCTAGGAGCTACTAGTGAAAGCTACTAGTGAAAGAAAAGAGAGGTGTTTGGGCGATGCTCATGTGGAAGGAGTGCAAATGATTGGAGGATGTATAGGAGAACACGGCAAGAGGTCAAGAGGAAGGTGCAGGGATTGAGAAAAGAAGGTAAACGAAAGTTAGGGTGAGAGAGCATCAGCAATCTTTAGGGGGAATGAGAAAATTCTTCGAAAGGAGGTTGAATATATGAGAAAAATAAGAAAAAAAAAATAGGAACATCTGTGAAGTGGGCAAAAGGGGAAGTGGTAATAAGTGGTGATAAAGTGAGGAGGAGATGGAGTGAGTATTTAGAACTGTTGAATGTGTTGATGATAGGGAGGCAGATGTAGGGTTTTTGGGTCGGGGTGGTGTGCAAAGTGAAAGTCGAGGAGAGTGGTTCGGTGAAGAGAGAATAAGTGGTGAATGCCTTAGGTAGGATGAAATGTGGCACGACAGATGGAGTGGATGGTAATGCTGTTGAATTCATTACGAAAGGGGGTGTCTGCGTATTCATTTAGTTGGTAAGGATTTTTGATATATGTATGGATCATGGTGAGGTGCCTGAGGATTGGCAGAATGTATGTATAGTGTCACTGTATAAAAGGCGAGGTATAGGTGAGTGTTTAAATCACAAAGGTATAAGTTTGTTGAGTGCACCTGGTGAGTTGTACAAGAGGGCATTGATTGAGAGGGTGAAGGCATGTACAGAGCATCAGACTGGGGAGGAGCAGTGTGGTTTCAGAAGTGGTAGAGGTCTGCAGCAGGGGTGTGTGATTTCACCATGATTGTATAATTGGCTTCTGGATGGAGTGGTGAAGAAGGTAAAAGAAAGACTCTTGGAAAGAGGGGCAAGTATGCAGTCTGTGAGGAATGAGAGAGCGTAAGAAGCGAGTCAACTTTTGTCTGCTGATGATACAGCGCTGGTGTTGGTTTCGAGAGAAAAACTGCACATATTGGTGACTGGGCTTAAAGTATGAGTGAAAGGAGGAAGTTGAAAGTTAATGTGAATAAAAGAAGTTATTAGGATGAGCAGTGTTGAAGGACAGGATAGATGGGGCGTGAATATGAATAGAAAAAAAACTGGGCGGAAATGAAGAGTTTTCGATGATTGGGAGTGGATATGGAAGTGAACAGAATTGAAGTGGAAGTGTCATAGGATGGGTGAGGAGAAAACGTTATGTGGGAGGACAAAACTGATATGTTTAAAAGTATAGCAATCCCCAACAAATGTTTGAGAACAATATGTGGTATGAGGTAGTTTGATCGAGTAGGTATCTGTAGGGTAATAGAGAGATGTGTGGTAATGAAAAAAGTGTGGTTGATAGAAGAAAAGGGTTAGATGAAATGGCTTAGACATATGGAGAGAATGAGTGAGGAAAGGTTGGCAAGGAGGATACATGTGTCAGAGGTGGAGGGAACAAGGAGAACGTGGAGACCAAATTGGAGGTGGAAGGATGGAGCAAAAAAGATTTTGAGCGATTGGGGCCTGAACATTCAGGAAGGTGAAGGGCGTGCTAAGGATATAGTGAATTGAAACGATATGGTGTACTGGAGACGATCTGCTGTCAATGGACTAAATCAAGGCATCTGAAACGTCTGGGGTAAGTGAAAATTTACAAATATTTCTCCCCTTTCTTAATAATTTACTACTTTCCATCAAATTTACTGTAGAAAGTGAAAATAATGGTAAGTTACCATTTTTAGATTGCATGATCCATAGGCAAAAAAACAAGTTTAAGTTTAGCATATATAGAAAACCCACCAATGTATGCTCATATATCCATTATTACTCATTTCAACATGACAGAGTTAAATCATCATCATTTCAATCTATGTTCCTTAGGGCATTACGTAGTTGCAGTCCAGAGTTTATTGATGATGAGTTTGAGAAGATATATTCTATTGGATCTAAGCTAAAGTACCCTAGATCTTTCATTGATAAATCCCATAAGTTAGCAAAGAAATCATTTTGTAGAGTTGAGACAAAACCTCCCATTGACACCAAGAATCTTTTAGTTCTCTCTTTTAATAATGATTTTACTCTGATTCCCATGTTGCTTAAATCCTTTGATGTAAATATTGCCTATAGCAACAATGATACTATAAAGAATGTCTTAATCAGGAATTCACCAGAATATTTTCTTGGATACATCTATAAAGTGCCATGTGGAAATTGTGATAAACTTTATGTTGGTCAAACAGGTAAGGATCTTTCTGTTAGACTTAAGCAACATAAATATAATATAAGAACGGGGCAAGAATCAAATGCCTTGTTTAAACACGTTAAAAACTATGATCATTGTATTCACTGGAGTAATGCCATCTCAGTTATTAACTCTAACTCTATTACCAAGAGAAATATCATTGAATCTTCTATTATTAAATACACAAAGAATTATTATCTTAATATTAGTGATGGGCCATACAAATTAGATAACTTTAATGTTGATAAAATTTGTAAAATGATAAGTTTATGAACGCTCGTTGAATGTTTTGGACAATCACATGTTTACCAAATGGCGTCCTAGCATCGTCTCTTCGATGTATATCAATTAACTTATATTTCTCTCCTGTGCCTCCCCTGATGATATGGTTATTACACGAAAGTGCACTTGGGAACTTATCGTGTTTCATTTTCCCCGTGGACTCATAGGAATATCTTGATCACGCGCAAAATTGTGATCCTTTCCAATATATATATATATATATATATATATATATATATATATATATATATATATATATATATATATATATATATATATATATAATAATAATATATGTGCTTGTGCTTTATTTATTTATCATACTTTGTCACTGTCTCCCGCGTTAGCGAGGTAGCGCAAGAAAACGGACGAGAGAATGGCCCAACCAACCCACATACACATGTATACACATACACGTCCACACATGCACATATACATACCTATACATCTCACCGTACACATATATATACATATACATTCACATATACTTAATTCATACCTGCTGCCCTTATACATCCCCGTCGCCACCCCGCCACACATGAAATGCCAACCCCCTCCCCGCGCACGCGTGTGAGGTAGCGCTAGGAAAGGACAACAAAGGCCACATACGTTCACACTCAGTCTCTAGCTGTCATGTATAATGGACCGAAACCACAGCTCCCTTTCCACCTCCAGACCCCACAAAACTTTCCATGGTTTACCCCAGACACTTCACATGCCCTGTTTCAATCCAATGACAGCACGTCGATCCCGGGATACCACATCGTTCCAATTCCTTCTATTCCTTGCACGCCTTTCACCCTCTTGCATGTTTAGGCCCCGATCACTCAAAATCTTTTTCACTCCATTTTCCCACTTCCAATTTGTTCTCCCACTTCTCCTCGTTCCCTCCACCTGACACATATATCCACTTGGTCAATCTTTCCTCACTCATTCTCTCCATGTGACCAAACCATTTCAAAACACCCACTTCTGCTCTCTCAACCACACTCTTTCTATTACCACACATCTCTCTTACCCTTTCATTACTTACTCGATCAAACCAACTCACACCACATATTGTCCTCAAAAATCTCATTTCCAACACAACTCTATCTATAGTCCACGCCTCGCAACCATATAATATTGCTGGTACCAATATTCCTTCAAAAACACCCAATTTTACTTTTCGAGATAATGTTCCACACATTTTTCAACGCTCCCAGAACATTCGCCCCCTCACCCTTCATGTGACTCACTTCCGCTTCCATGGTCCCATCCGCTGCCAAATCAACTCCTAGATATCTAAAACACTTCACTTCCTCCAGTTTTTCTCCATTCAAACTTACCTCCCAGTTGACCTGTCCCTCAACCCTACAGTAACGAATAACCTTGTTCTTATTCACATTTACTAGCAGCTTTCTTCTTTCACACACTTTACGAAACTCAGTCACCAGCTTCTGCAGTTTCTCACCCAAATCAGCCACCAGGATTGTATCATTAGCGAACAACAACTGACTCACTTCCCAAGTCCTCTCATCCACAACAGACTGCATACTTGCCCCTCTCTCCAAAACTCTTGCATTCACCTCCCTAACAACCCCATCCATAAACAAATTAAACCACCATGGAGACATCACGCACCCCTGCCGCAAACCGACATTCACTGAGAACCAATCACTTTCCTCTCTTCCTACTCGTACACATGCCTCACATCCTCGATAAGAAATTTTCACTGCTTCTAGCAACTTGCCTCCCACACCATATATTCTTAATACCTTCCACAGAGCATCTCTATCATATGCCTTCTCCAGCTCCATAAATGCTACATACGAATCCATTTGCTTTTCTAAGTATTTCTCACAAACATTCTTCAAAGCAAACACCTGAACCACAAATCCTCTACCACTTCCGAAATCACATGTTTACCAAATGGCGTCCTAGCTTCGGCTCTTCGATGTATATCAACTGACTGTTATATTTCTCTCTTGTGTCTCCCCTGATGATGTGATTATTACACGAAAGTGCACCTGGGAACTTTTCGTGTTTCATTTTCCCCGTGGACTCATAGGAATATATATATATATATATATATATATATATATATATATATATATATATATATATATATATATATCTTTCTTTCAAACTATTCGCCATTTCCCGCGTTAGGGGAGTAGCGTTAAGAACAGAGGACTGGGCCTTTGAGGGAATGTCCTCACCTAGCCCCCTTCTCTGTCCCTTCTTTTGGGAAATTAAAAAAATAATGAGAGGGGAGGATTTCCCGCCCCCGCTCCCTCCCCTTTTAGTCGCCTTCTACGACACCCAGGGAATACGTGGGAAGTATTCTTTCTCCCCTATCCCCAGGGATAATATTATATATATATATATATATATATATATATATATATATATATATATATATATATATATATATATATATATATGTACATATATATATATATATATATATATATATATATATATATATATATATATATATATATATATATATAGCAAGAACGAAAAGTTTAGATACAGTATTCTGTTGAAATACAAAAAGTAAATGCGGAAAAAGACTTGGGCGTAATAATCTATGGTGACCTTAAACTAAGTAAGCAGTGCACAGAAGTAGTGAAATGAGTGAGCAAAATTCTTGGATTCATAAGTAGGGCCTTCAACTTTAAGTCCAGGGAAATCTCGAATTGTGTGTTCGGTTTTGGTCTCTATAACTAAAAAAATCTGTAGAACGGAGAGAGTACAGAGTCAAGCTGCCAAGATGATTCGTGGGCTGAGAAACGATTCCTACGAAATCAGATTAAATGACGTGAATCTATTGAACTTGGAAAAGAGAAGGCTAAGGGGTGATATGATACAAGTTGTCAAAATTATCAGAGACTTTGATAATCTTGATCAAGTCACTTAAGACTTGACTCGTCTGATTTCACTCGCAGGAACGGATACAGACACGTGGGATTGGCGATATTACATTTGAGAAGAATGAAGAAAACTTATGGAAGAAAAGTTAACAATCCTGTCAAGCCTGATGATTGGTTCTGGCAGCTCTGCTTTATATTCCTCTGTGGCAATGCAGGGACTACCCTAGAAAGTAGGTCATCTGTTAAGAGGAAAAATGTTTTGCAACTCGTTTTTTTGCAGTGCTTAAATCGTTAGCGAGGACTTGGACGTTTGGACCCGCAGGCAGACATGAAGGAGGAACGTGTTGACAACCTCTCACAACAGCCGCTCGGTCGGTGAACAAGAGGAGAGCGAGCAATGTGTGGTGTTGGGAGATCTGTGGTTTATGAAACGTCAGGACTTCCTTGTACTGTTGTAGAACTCTCAGACCTGCGAGTCTGTCACGTGTTCTACTCAGCTTTGTAGCAAATATAGATTAATACGTTTTTGCCTATTTCAAATATCATACAAATGGTTAATGGCGAAACGGCTTTCCCTGTACCTAAACTCTTATGGAGTTCATGGTTTGGAGATCTTCGAGGTGTGGATGATAGTGTATTCTAGTGCTATCAAAAAAAAAAAGGTTTCACAAGCAGAAAAATGATAATCATACCCACTCTATATACACACTGTAAATACTTTTACATATGACATTACAGTTAATCCATCACGTAATATGATAAAACTCTAGTGAAATAAGGCATAAGTCACAGCGATAAAAAGTACAATAACAGAGTAAATAATGAATTTCGTTATGTGAGCATTTTCCATTTCACAAAGCAATCCCGAAAGAGATCTGGAAATGCCATCAATTGTATCATTCCATCTGGCACTGGACGGGTTCCTCTCTAAGCCTACACAAGTATTTCGACCACAAAGGACGTCTTCCAGCGTGAGGCGGCTCTAAAAGTGTTGATGCTGAAGCTAAGAATTTGAATCCTTTCTTAATGCTATACATGTACAGTGCCTTATGGATATGTGTGGGTTAGACGTAGACAGGTAAGCTATGTGAAACGGATAAAGGGAAATGAAAGCGTTGGATGAGAATAAGATATAGGCTGAATGAGACAAAGAAGAGGGAATAAAGAAACGTAAGCGAAAAGTCGAAAGGTGGAAACAAGGATGGATGGTGAATAGAAGGAAGACAGAGAGATACCTGTGAAAACTGTCACATGAAAGAACGACAAACGTAGGCCAAGAGGACTTAAAAAGTATGAATGGTGTAGACGGAAGGGATGAAGATGGGCGAGAACGACACTAGTTGACGGAGGTGAAACAGACGGACTTGAGGGACATTAGTAGAACCAAGGAAGGCATACAAACGAGAGGAAGAGAGGCAGCTGGAGCGAAACAGGTAGACAGGAGAAAGGTAAATCAACAGAATAGGACAGAGATACAGACGGAATGGAGATAGAGAGACCAAAATAGACAGGATGACGACAGACAGATGGAAGAGGGACAGTTATATCGAGTAAAATCAAGGAGACGAGAGGGAAAGATGTAAACAGGAGAGAGACAAAAAGACAAGAGCAGGAAAGATATAGAAGGATGGGCAGGGAAGACAAATGAAACAGAATATGTACTGCGGGAAATAAAGAGAAGAGAGGATAACTGGCAGGAATAAGGGAGACAGGGTCATCTGAGAATGACAAATAGGCAGATGGGAGACTGGCAGATGGAAGAAATGTGAAGGAGATATATAAACATTGGAGGGGATAGTGATAGACAAATAGACAAGGAGGAAACAGGTAGATGGGAGAGGAACAATACAACCTGAGGAAGATAGATAAAGGGAAGAGCCAGGTGAGCTGGAAGGAGACAGGTAGTAAAGAGAATAACAAGTAGAGTCAAGGGAGACAGGTTGAATAAAGAGAAACTGGCAGAGAGAAGAGACGTAGGAAGAGCTATAAGGAGACGAGATAGAAACAGACGGAGAGGAAGGAGACAGATAGATGGTAGAGAGAATGGTAATGGATGGCACGCCGCTGACGGAATGGCATCCAGGGGATTTCCTGATAACGTATTCATTGCAACACTCGGACAAGACGAGAAAAACTTGGGAAATACTGGAAAATATTTGTACACCTGTAAGACAGGGAGTCCAGAGAGGACAGACGACGCAGGAGCAAGAAAGCTGGTAGATGAGACATGATGTGGTAATGAACGGAATGGTGGCGAAATTCTTAATTAAAGAAAATGGAAGTAAATATGTTGAGAAATGGTAAGGATCTGTAGGAAATAAGAGAGTAAAGAAGAATGAAAAGAAGAAAGGAAAGACCATAGTCAACAAACATGAGCTGCATCTTATGGCAACTGAAGCAGGTGGAAATTGGTGAGATAAAGAGTCGGTAAGTAACTTTGTTTGCGACAAAGATGAAAATCAGAGACAGGTGGAGGACCTCTATATAAACAGACGCTGAAGGCCACAGAAGCTAACATTCAAGATACGTAAATCATAGATGTTAAATTTGATGTTTGGATTGAAGGAACGATATAAGGAACATGAAATCAACACATGTAGAAGATCAACAGATATCGCACGTAAAGACAAGGTATAAATGAATAACACGGAGGAAATAAGAGACGTGGAGCCCCGGGTAGCATGGCTGCAAGTCTACTCCAGTGGAAATGGAGTTGTCCGCTGTGATCCTGCCTGCAGGGATGTCAGTCCTCAGTTCTGCAAAATTAATTTCCACGAAACGTGTATCTTAGGATGTACATTGATGATTTACCCCACAAACATGAGAAGAGTAAATGACAGTTAGATATATGAATAGCCTAAAGGCAGACTGATTATCTGCTAGATAGACAACGAGATAATAAAAGTAGATATTCAGAACAATTGACAAAAAGATAGGTAAATAAATAGACAAACAGGTAGAAGAGATATGGAATAAAAATATATCCAATGTCAGCTAAGAGGACGAGAGGCATACAAATATAAATATCGAAAGACTCCAGAAAAAATACATATTTGTTGAATTAAGGGTGAGGATTTGTACATAATGTACGTGAGGATACCGGACGAGGAAACAGATAAATGTAGTGACTGTGCCTTTGTACATGGGCAAAGATGTGGTAAGTACATGCAGAACTGTTCACCGACAGTTTATCTAGAAAAGGAGTCACTGTCATTGGCAGAAAGGACTCTCTCCCTCAGAATGGAAGTCAGAAAATACTACTGAAGTGTATAGATGCAACCTCTATAGATCTGAAAAAAATATGATGCAATGGATAGAAAAAAAAAACTAGGATCAAAATTTAACATAAGAGTGCATATGCCAGAAACAACGAATGATCTAGGGATATACTTACAGCGAGCCGAGGATGTGCTGTGTAGGTGGTTACTATGGTATGTTTCCTATCGAGCAAGAGTGAGACAGGAGAAAAACTTAAAGGTGTAGAGGCCATGGATGTTGCTGTGCGTCCCCAGCTTGAATACTATTTTTAGTTCTGGTCACCTTACTTGAAAAACGACGTAGATAGAATGGAAAAAATACAGAAGCGTGGAACCAATATGATTCCCGGACTGAGAAAAAACTATGAAAGCCGACTACATGACTTGAATATATTTAGCTTAAAGAAGAGAAGGTTAAGAGGCGATCTAAAACAGGTACTCAAATGATCAGAGGCTTTGACAATCTCTAACACAATACTAAGCACAGGTTCGACTGATTTCACTCGTAGTAAGTGACAGAAGCTCGTGGGCAAACGTGTTACCTCAAATATGGCGAAGGATTTTTTTCTTTGGTTTCTTTGGCAGGATTGTTGATATCTAGAAATGTTTACCCATTAGAGTAGTTTGAAAGTAGTACCAAAGTAACGCTGAAGAATAAACTTGATAAACATTTCGCTTCAAATTTACTAGTGATATCATTATCGCTTCTTCAGTTGAACGAAAACTTTACAGTAGTTTTCGCCTTGAAATATATGTTTTTCTATTCTTATAACACTGATCTACGAGTTGCAAATCTCTTTATCTATCATAAACATGGTCGAAAGAACGTGAGAGTCTGTTGGTGTTTGAATTCCTTAGTATGCACACAATGCATTGCTGCTATCAGCGTGGCAAAAGACCTGAAGAGTGTAGTATAGAATCTTGTAAAACAGATAACTTAATGTGAATACTGTCAGGAGAATGGAAACTACACACGAATTATGAAAATCTGCAATGAATCATTACAGAACTTTCCGTCCCTTAAAGAAGCTAGTGGAGGAATTGATCACCTCTCCAACGGCCAGAGACTAAACCTTTAAAATGAAGTAGCAGGAAGAATGTGCTCTCGGGAGCCAGTTATATGTACAATAAGGTACACTCCGGAGCCAGGAACATGAAGGTAGGTACACTCCGGAGCCAGTAACATGAAGGTAGGTACACTCCGGAGCCAGTAACATGAAGGAGGGTACACTCCGGAGCCAGTAACATAAAGGTCAGCGGGAACTGATGTATGATGTACACTACAAATACGGCTGACAGATCTTAACTAGAGACATAAGCGGACGGAGAAGTGGGCGAGTTACCGAGAAGGAAACACACACACACACACACACACACACACACACACATTTGAATTATAGGGAAAGGCTAGGGGACTCAATTTTGCCTATAATGGAAGGGTGAAGAGTGAGGGGTGACCTGATCACGCCCTTTAAATTTTCAAAACAATATGATGATATGAGCAGTGAACTCTTTTTCGAAAGTTAAAGGAAGAAGACGATGAAAGGACATAACCTGAAAAAAGTGCTTATAGAAGAGTGGTGTACGAATGGAATAAACCGAAAGAGGAGGAGGACAACATACAGATGTTTTAAGATGTACGATAGCAGAGAATATATAAGAGATGGGGCAAAACTAATGTAAAATTCCCTCCTTGTACTGTAGAAATACACACACACACACACACACACACACACTAGTCGGCTGCATTTATTCTTGTGCGTATACTCCCACCATCAGCTCGACCGCGCGGTACTCGGCAAACTGCTGCGTCACAAGGTGGGCCGTTTTGATACCTACGTCTTTCCTTGCACGACAAAGCCTTGGAACTCTCTACCCTCTCATATCTTTCCCAATAATTATGACCTGGCATATTTTGAAAGACATGTTTTTCTTTTTTTATCCTAAACTCGTAAATACTTTGCCTTGTCTCTTTTTTTTCTTTCATAATCCTCTGTAGATTTCAATTAAAGCCTGGCCTTGATGTCAACTTTTGTCCATAACTGGAGTCTCCAAGGTGAAACGAAAAGGTAGGTATGAATAAGTATTTACACACACACACACACACACACACACACACGCGCGCAAATACACACACACACACACACACACACACAAATACACACACACACAAACACACACACACACACACATACACACGCAAATACACACACACACACACACACACACACACACACCTAGAACCTATCGACAATTTTGGGTGGGGAGGTACGGGAAGAATATCGGCACCTGTTCATCGAAAGGAAAGAACTATAGCACAAACAAACTTTATTGGCAATGGAGGGCAGGGAAGTACAGAGGGAACAATATCTGTAGCTGTTCGGTTAGAGAAAAGGACTAACACACTCTCAGAGACAGTATCGGACAGCAGATCAACAGACACCGAGCATGAAGACTGTAGGACAAGAACACAGATCCGGGGTCATACAAACGCAGGTATACGGGATATCAAGAGAAGCGGTTGCGAGAATAATGTGCATCGTTTGGGATGAAGGAATCAAGTAAGTGTACGGTCTAGATAAGGGAAGGTTTGAACAAGTACAGAGCGTACAAATCCAGTGCTTGCTAGCTGAAAGATTAACAGCAGAAAAAAGCTGGACACGAAGATTTACTCATCTACACTGACGGATTTAACTGAAAAGTGGACGGCACGAAAAATAGAAAGATCAATAAAGAGTTAAAGACGTAAATCACCGATTATTTTTGTCTTGGAAGAAAATCCTGAACCAGATGAGGATGGAAGGGGAAAGAAGTAGGCAATGCTTAGCAAAGATTGCTGGGGGCTTTAGGATTACAAGATGCAATTTACGTGATAAAAGAGAAGTTATGTTTACATTCATCTTAAGAATCATCATGACAGGAGGTACTTAGAAAAACTAAGAAACATAAAGGCCATTTGGAATTCATTGGGACACTTATCAGAAGGGTGGGAGAAAAACAAAGATCACAGTCAAAAGACAAATACTAGGAACGTCACACTAAGGTAGAGGATGACGCGTCCCCGCCAGTGCTACACAGAGGGCAGGAGTGTTAAGAGATGGTCATGTCAGACTAAAATTATTGTACTCAAATGTTGATCAGTAATAGTCATTGTTAGAATGCTGGAATTCAAGGATTCGTATAAAGTGCACCTGATGGAAACTTAAGTTAATCAAAGAATAAAATTCTATCTGTTCTGCCCAGAGGGGTACATTGTAGTGAGGAAGGAAACGGAAGGCAAAGGAGGAGGAAGCAGATTGGCCCTCTAATAAAAGATTGCCTTTAGTTTCAAGATGTATTAGACGATGAAGCGCATTACTGATGCTCTTATCATTTAATCCGCCAAAGAATAGCAACGGTCCAGAGCATATATACAATGATAACAATATAGGAAAACTCAGGATAATAAGTGATGCAGCGCAGCCCTCATTCATTAGAGATGGCAAGATACTGATAGTGGAAAATTACGATTATAAAGAGACAGATGAGGGAAACTTGGATTTTCATTGTGATAGTGAGTCATAGAAACAAATTTCTAGAATGTATACGGAAAAATTACCTTTATCAGCATGTCACTGGGTACCTGAAGATGATAGGGACTAATACGCAATCAATAAAAGATCTTATCAAACACACTTATATGGATATCAAGGATATCATAAATGATACATCAACTGGAAGAAGTGATAATGTAATGCTCAAGTCTGAATTTGCGGTAACCGAAGACAAAAAGAGCCACAACAGTTTCTATAGTAACGAAGACATGGCTTTGTGATGAGAGGTTCTTTTCATCTTACACTGGTACCTCACGCCTCAGACAGAGAAAATGGTAAGGAAGGGGAAAGAATAGGTTAAAAACAGATCTCAAAAAGCGAAGGAGTTTTCAGATGAGCACTGACGAAATTATGGACGGCACTCCATGCAGCCAGCATTTGCAAGGTATAAGAAAGCAAAGAATGATTACAGCAGGATAAGAAAGAAGACACAAAGAACCTTTGAAAATACTATTGTGGACAAGGCAGGAGAAAGTCCCAAACTTTTCTATAAATTCATCAGAAGTTACACGTGAGTTACGGAATAGCTAATCAGGCTGAGTGATTCAGAGGGAAAAATTGCCGAGGCTGATGTAAGGATATGTGAGGAGCTGAATAGCAAGTTCAAAAGTATTTTCACAGTGAAAGACACTATAGCCCCAACTACAGGGGAATGGAATTCGTAGGTGTCCCATGTAAGGCTTATGGTCCTGATGAAAATTCATCATATGTACTAAATGTGTCTGCAGATACGCGAGATAAAGCACTTTAATTACTCTAAGATATCAGGAGAGGAAGAAAAACTGCCGAGCTCGAATTATTACTAAATGCGTTTTTTGTGTTTGACATATTCTTCAGGTTCAGTCTACCTTCAAATGATACAAGAAAGTGAGAGTGTAAACAACCTTCACCTGGTAGGGGAGATCTATCCGTTCAGTTTTATCCGATTACTGGTTGTAACTTGACACTTAATAACCCTGGAAATCGATAAACGTAAACCTCATCTAACCAACCAGCCAATAAGGAAGCATCATCACATATCATTATAACAATTATTTTCACTGCCAGTTCGCACGCACCAAATTTATTTTTGTGCATGTGTGGGACCACAATTGAAGGTCTGTGTGGCAGCAAGACAAGATATGTGCCACCAGGAGATATGAGCAAGGCTAGTTAAGTATGGTCACCAAATATAAGTGAATGTGGTCACCAGGTAAAGCGAGGTTGGCCACCATGTAAAGCGAGGTTGGCCACCATGAAAGGTTCAGCTGGCCACTGGGAAAGGCGAGCCTGGCCACCAGGCAAACTAGTCTGGCCACCACGAGAGGTCAACTTGGCCAGTAACTAAGGTATGCCTGAGACCAGGTAAGATGTGGATGGCCACTAGAAAAGGTAAGCTTGGCTACAAAGAAAACTGAGCCTGGCCACCAGGAAAGGTGACCTAGCCAACATAACGTTGAACTTAGCCACCACGAAAGGTGAGCTTGGCAACTAGTGAAGGTGACCCAGCCACCAGGAAAGGTGAGTCTGGCCACCAGTAAAGGTGAACCTGGCCATCAGGAAAGGTTAGCGTGGTCACCAGGCAAGGTGGGCCCGAACACTAGGAAAGGTAATTAGGGCTACTAGGCAAGGTGAACCTTGTTACTTAGGAAGGCGAGTCTAGCACTAAGGTAGGTGAACCTGATCACCAGGGAAGGTGAACCTGGCCACCTGACCATGCCAGAAATATGGATATACCGTCTAATGATCTACATTGGGTCTGAAGATACTCCATCGAGAAGAGAGAGAGAGAGAGAGAGAGAGAGAGAGAGAGAGAGAGAGAGAGAGAGAGAGAGAGAGAGAGGACTGGGACATCCTGTAGCTGACATTCGGGTGAACACCACATCACCGGGATGATTGGTAAACCAAAGCCAAAAGGAACCAGCATCCGCGTTAGTGGAGTCAGTACCTGCTCCAGAGGACCACAGTCACTGCAGACGTTCTGTAATAGAGACCGTCCGATATCTTGTAAGTCAAGACCACCAGCCTTGATGCTCAAGTATTGAACTATGTATAAAGAAATGCTTTGCGGACTAGCTAATCTACTGACCTGTTCACTTACGAATTATGTTTATATCAGAAGATATTCACGACAACGCTGACCAAATATTTGTCCATCAGTCGACATAAAGAAATGAGGAATTTATAACCTACAATGTAACGGGATCTACTACGTTACCAACCCCGTGTATGTTAGAGAGGATGATAACAATACTGGCGGTGAGGATGATATATCTGGCATATGACGATATTCTGCTTAAAACAGTTTCACATGGAATAGTGTAATAGGTCTGACGTTGTTGCCTCTAATTCCAGTTTTCGCGAATATCGCTCAAGGATCTCATTATGCAAAGTGAGAAGGTTGAGGGAATAACATCTGCAGATGTCACCGTCGCTAATATTCCCAGGCACTTTACACATGAGAAGGGAAGAAAACTCCCAAGTGCTGCATTGACGTTAGGATAGTCGGATCCCATGGGCAAAGTCTCTACTTTGTGAGGATTGTTAACACTATCAGTACAAATTACGGGTAGATCTGTTCCAAAGCTTGAGTGATGTTGTAAATGCCAGAGGTATTGTTTGGTGGAAATCCACGCTTTGTTCTGAAGGTATGATTTGTGAAATGATTTTCTGGCTTTACGTTGGAGGTTCCAGTCATGGACAAAAGTCCACATCAAGGACGGACCTTAACTGAAATATAGAGAGGTTTATGAAAGAGAAATAATTAGAGACAAGGGAAAGTATTAGCGAATTTTGGAAGTGAATAACCTGTCTTTCAAAACGTGTCAGGTCACAGTTATTGGGAAAGACATGAGAGAGTAGAGAGTTCCAAAGCTTCGAGGTACACGAAAAGAAACGATTATCAAAACGGCCTACATCTTGAGTTGCCAAATGTCACACGGCAATCATATGACACTGCAGCTTGCCGAGTATTACGTGGCCTAGTTAGTGGTGGAATTACGCAAGCAACCACCTTTCGGAGCAAAAACCAAAGTAACGAATATAGAAGAGGGAAAGTGAACGAACATTCTGGCGTAGGGCAAGTTTTTAAAGCTAGCCTGGGAGAGTTTATAAATAGGACAGTCTCGACTCAACTATTTCACAATATCAAGTAAGGTTAAGAGCAGTACTCTATACAAGGACGGATCTACCCTTTCTATAAACTGAGCAGCTATTAGAAAAAAAAAGATCTACATCTAAACAGAACCCGCAGTTTCCTAATGACAGACTAAGCCGTTTCCGTAATGTGGAGTTCCTAAGAAAGAGTGGATGTTGCAGTAATACCAAGTATGTTCATTTAGTCAATAGCTGAAATTACAGAGCCATCAAAGGAGAGAGGAAAGCTGAGAAATTTTGGATAAAAAGATAGGTAGAAACTGGGTCCTGAAGTCATTAAATCTAACCAGATGTCGCATACTCCTCTGAGATATCCTGAGTCTGAGTATAATGGGGATATTGTGTTGAGACGAGAGACAGATCGAGTGAGAGAAGATATGAAGGGTGTGAAGAAATACAATGTTGATTCGTCAGCGTATGAGCACATTTGGTTATTTGTGGAAAAGTGTTTGGGGCCAGGAAAGAACCCTGAGGGCTGTTGATGGAGAAAGTGGAGGAGGGGGAGGGGTTAACTCATGAACAACCACGGAGATAGATCGGCCAGAGAGGAAGCTAAACATGAGAGAGTAAGGTGAGGAGGGAATTCAAAAGAAAGGAACTTCGAGAGGAGAACCAGATGCCACACCCTGTCAAAAGCTTTAGATGCGTCAAGGGCAACTGCATAGACTTCCTCAAAATCTTTCAGTAATATTGGAAAGAATATAACCAGTGGATCTTGCCTTACGGAAGCCATACTGGTGATCAGATGAAGGACTGAGATTCAAGATGTCTCAGGATATGGAAGTTGAGGAGGGATACAAACGCTTTGGAAATAGTATATGTCAAAGCAATAGGACGATAGTTAGAAGGGTCGGAACGGTTACCCTTCTTTGGGATGGAATGCATCAATGTATGCTTCCAAGAAGAAGGAAAAGTTCTGGTTTGCAAACAGAACGGAACAGACGAGCAAGCACATGTGCAAGTTCGGAGGCACACACTTTCAGCACACGGAGATGGATGTGGCCAGAGAGAGAATCGCTTTACGGACAGACCGGAAAGAGATTACGGGAGAGGGGTATGTTATCAGTAAGAGGAGCAATAGGGGTGAAGGAATGTTAAAGTCATCCAAGGTGTAGAAGAGAAACGGGAACCAAAGGGAGTTGCTTTGGCTACAGGAGAGACAACTATAGTACCGTCGGAACGGAAAAGTGAATGTTAGGTAAAGCGACAGAAGTTGTCAGCGATGCCTTTAGCTAAAGACAAAGACCTATCAGTGAATGAAGAGGAGAGGTTATCACTTTTCCTTTCATTAAAAGAAAGCTTAGCCTTGTGGATAACGTACCTGGAATGATTACGGGCAGTGATAAATGCTGAATGGAAGTCGGTGGAAGTAGAGTATTTCCAGGCCTGATATGTCTGATCCACTGCCTGAATGGCCTTAGAACAGAAACGGTTGAACCATAGATTGGAAGAAGAGCTAGTCTTGAAGGAGAAGGGGATAAATGCTTCCATTCATGCAACAGTAACCTCTGCTATGCGTTTGGCGGAGACAGAAGCATCACCATAAGAGACAATAATTCACCCAAGGAAGGTCGAAAAAGAATTTTCGTAAGTTATTCCACTCAGCTATGTGGTGGTGGCAATATCTACACTTAGAAGGGGCTGCTGGAGGGGGAGGTGCCGTTAGAGTAGATATAATTATGACAGAGTTATCAGATGAACCAATTGGGGCTAGACTGCTTAGTTACAACCGGATGGATTAGAGGCGAAAAAAATCTGGCATATCAAGAGAGTTGTCACAGTAGTCAGGAATATAGGCAGAGTGAGAGGTAATTTGCTCTTGATCAGTGAGAATGGAGAGTGTGAGGGCTTTCATCCTCCCCACCCCCACCAACAGCACCATCCGTATGGGGGAATGCAACTATTCCCTGTGGTGAACGTTGAAATCACATTAGTAGAGGATCTAGACTTGTGAGTGAGATGATGCCACAGTCTCATGGCAGGAGTTTAGATAGTTAAAGAAAAGATATAAAATCTATAGAACTGATAGAGCAATAGACGAAGCAGAAGAAAAGTTTAGTAGCTGGAGACAGACACTTAAACCACATACTATCAAAGCCTGGAGACTCATGGTGCTCAAGGGTTGCAACAGGTGTGTTGATGTTAGAGTAAGCAAAGCCACCACCTTTCAAACGTAATGGTAAGTAGAGTTTACAGTTGGTTATTAAAAAAGCGTTGGTGAGAAAATCATGAAACAACTTGGTTTCAGAACGAAGTAAGATATTAGGAGGGGTATTAGACATATGGTGTTCATCGCAAGTACGGTTAGTAGTGAGACCACGAATGGGGATAAAGTGAATAGAAAAAAGAAAAGTCTGAGATGGAAATGTCCAGGGAGGGGCCGGTCCTACAGCTGTTTGAGCCCTCCCTCTCACTGGCAGTAGAATCAAGCGAAAACCCAGAGATGATTAGCAGTCCATGAAGCCGGAGACTTGGGGGCCATAGGTTTGCTGGACTCTATCAAGATATATAAAAGCGATTGTACTGACAAGAGGTGGTGAGAAAACTTGTGTGAAGAAAATAACTGGGATTTGGGATAGTTGTATGGCCCTTGTAAGAAGATGGCAGGACTAGTCCGGTAGTCTCGTAGTTCACGAGACAGAAAGTAAGACCAGCAATCCTGACATGGAGAGTGTAAGATGGTTCCGACCACCGCTGTAACGCTCCTCAGTCAGGACGGTAGTACCAACCTGGGCGGCTGATGTCTACAGCCTACTACCTAAGGGTAGGGGTCGGGATATTGCACGAGTTAACATGGGTATTAGGAAGGGCCAATACATACTACCTGAGCCTTCCGTATCTCACTGGTTGAAGAGTCACACTAAGAAAGTGTAGTCAGAGGAGTGTACTATAGATTTGCAGAGTCGTGGAAGGGGCCATTACTCTACTACTGAGACCTACCTCTCGGTGGCAGCAGAGTCACATAAGAAAGAATGTACGTACATATATAACAAGACGGAGCAGGCTGGGAGATAAGAAGTGTGTGTGTGTGTGTGTGTGTGTGTGTGTGTAACATTAGGCCTACTCCAGTGAGGCCATGTCGCCTGGGTTATGAACCATGATAGTTCATGGTCAACCCACTCCTCACTCACGCGTCAATTACCAGTTGAGAATATTCTTGTGAAATTGTTTAGTTAGTAATGAACAGAACTTTAGATTGTAAGAATTGTGATAGTGACAATCTATGTCACAACGAAAATGTATCGAGTGTGGAAAAGTGAAAAAGTGAATTAGTCGGACAGTCAAAAAAGGAAACTGAGATAATTGCCTGAGTATTACAACAAATGACATCATATATTACACAGAACAGAGACGAGGGTCAGTGAGTATGCAACCACCTTGGTGTGGATTATATGATTTAGGCTTATAAGCCAAACACTTGAGCATCCAACACTATTCAGTGCTCTTAAGATAGTTTAGAATATCTAATATTAGAAATTCTTTTTAATTCAAGCAAATGACCAATTCCAGTTTTGACAGACCAAAAAAGGAAGAACGAAAAGTGTAGGAGATAGAAAATAGCCAACACGTGTTGGTGTGGGAGCTCAAGCTTGACCTTTGCAGCCTGGTGAAACTCACGTTCAGGGAAAGGAAAATCTCCGCTGTCACAGATCAAGACATCACTGCTCCACACAAACCCCATCACGTTACGGTCTATGTAGATCGAAAGGGCAACCATCTTAGAGACAAGTTGGACCCAACCTGTGGGGTATAACGCGAACATCTACCAGCAATCGCGGTAAGCCATACCTCGCTATGTTACACAGATGTAAAGTTGAGGTGTCAATAATATAACTATACGAAACTCTGATAACACCAATTCCAACAGGGCAACAGTGGGGGTTGAACAACAGTGGGGGCCGTACGCCAGCTTAGGCCTAAAGAGAACCATAGCAGTGTGTGTACGGTAACAGTGAGCTGTTCCAAGGTCGTACGCTGGGCGCACCTCGCTGCATGTGAGCAGTGCACTTACAGGCCCACTTAGCCTGGGGAACGTGGGACATCGCTTAGCAAGGACTGCCGACAGCCCGGATCCTCATGCACGTACGGACCGAAATGACACGAAGGATATGTGTAACCAGTTGATGCACCCTTCAGTGAACTCTTACCACCAGAGCCACCAGTCAGCATCATGCTTTCAGGCAGGAATTACAGTGTGCTGCTTGTTTTGAAGTGTAAGTGCATTAACTAAATTTCCCCTTACCCTTGTGAAATAGAGTGTTTAGTTGTCATTAGCAGGTGTGTTAGGATGCAAGCCATATTGTTTTTACAACCGTTATTAGAATTATACATCAAAGGCAAGAATATACGCGGCCTTTCCTCAGCCCACAGGAAAGTGGGTGGTCACAGAATGCTTGACACTCCATTTGCTTCGTTGGTTCATTAATGCTGTCATTAAGGGATTTTACTTAAGCCATAGCTTATGGGCCCCCATGGTAATTTTCGATGATCATCAGCATTATCAACTAACTGCTAGTTGAGTTTTTTCTTTTTTATCTCTCTCTCTCTCTCTCTCTCTCTCTCTCTCTCTCTCTCTCTCTCTCTCTCTCTCTATATATATATATATATATATATATATATATATATATATATATATTCTATACTTAATCGCCGTCTGACGCGTTAGCGAGGTAGCGCAAGGAAACAGACGAAAGAATGACCCAACCCACACACATACACATGTTCATACATAAACGCCTACGCACGCACATATACATACCTATGCATTTCACGTATACATACATATACATACACATACTATATACACATGTACATATTCATACTTGCTACCTTCATACATTCCCGTCGCCACCCCGCCACATATGAAATAGCACGCAACCCCCTCCCGCGAGGCAGCCGCTAGGAAAAGACAACAAAGGCCACATTCGTTCACACTCAGTCTCTAGCTGTCATGTGTAATGCACCGAAACCACAGCTCCCTTTCCACATCCAAGCCCCACAAAACTTTCCACGGTTTGCCCCAGACGCTTCACATGCCCTGGTTCAAACCACTGACAGCACGTCGACCCTAATATACCACAACGTTCCAATTCACTCTATTCCTTGCACGCCTTTCACCCTCCTGTGTGTTCAGGCTCCGATCGCTCAAAATCTTTTTCACTCCATCCTTCCACCTCCAATTTGGTCTCCCGCTTCTCCTCGTTTTCTCTACCTCTGACACATATATCCTCTCTGTCAATCTTTTCTCACTCACTCTCTCCATGTGACCAAACCATTTCAACACACCCTCTTCTGCTCTCTCAACCACACTCTTTTTACTACCTCACATCTCTCTTTCTCTTTCATTACTTACTCGATGAAACCACCTCAAACCACATATTATCCTCAAACATTTCAATTCCAACACACCCACCCTCCGCCGCACAACCTTATCTGTAGTCCATGCCTCAACCATATAACATTGCTGGAACCACTATTCCTTCAAACATACCCATTTTTGCTCTCCAAGATAACGTTTTCGCCTTCCACACATTATTCAAGACTTCCAGGACTTTCGCCCTTCCCCCACCCTGTGACTCCCTTCCGCTTCCATGGTTCCATCCGCTGCTAAAACACTTCACTTCCTCTAGTTTTTCTCCATTCAAACTTACTCCTTAATCAACTTGTCCCTCAACCCTCCTGAACCTAATAACCTTGCTCTTATTTACATTTACTCTCAACTTTCTTCTTTCACAAACTTTACCAAACTCAGGCACCAACTTCTGCCGTTTCTCACCCTAATAAGCAACCAGCGCTGTATCATCAGCGAACAACAAGTGACTCAATCCCAAGCCCTCTCATCCACAACAGACTGCATACTTGCCCCTCTCTCCAAAAGTCTTGCATTCACCTCGCTAACCACCCCATCCATAAACAAATTGAACAACCATGGAGACATCATATACTCATAAACAAATATACATACACACATATGCAAACATGCAGACGCATACTTGTTTGCCGTCATCCACTTCTAACGCCCCCCCCCCCCCCCCCGCCCTATATGAAAGGGCACAAATGAATGAAAGAAAAGACAAAAAATCACATACATGCACTCTTTTCTTCTCCCTCACATCCGATCGCCGCCCCCTTGCGCCAACAAGGTAACGCCAAGAAACAGAAGGCCACTTCCGCTCACATCCACACTCGAACTGTCATATGTAATACACCGAAACCACAGCTTCCCATCCACATCCAGGCCCCATAGACCTTTCCATGGATTACCGCGAACGTTCCACATGTCCTGTTTCAGTTCATTGACAGCACGTTGACGTCAATGTACCAAATCGTTCCAGTTCATTCCATTCCAGGGCATGCATTTCACCGTCTTGCATGTTCAGGCCCCGAACACCTAAATTCTTCTTCACTTCATCTTCTGTCTCCAAATGGTCTCCTCGTTCTCTTTGTTCCCTCCACTTCTAACACATATAACCTATTTGTCAATCTTTCGTCACTCATTCTCTCCATGTGTCCAAACCATTTCAACATATTCTCCTCTGCCCTCTCAACTACACTCTTTATTACCACATATCTGTCTTAATCTTTCAATACTTACTCGATTAAATAGTCCCACAGAACACAGTGTCCTTAAACACTACATTTCCAACAAATCCACCTTCCTCCGTACAACCCCATCTATAGCCAATGCCTAGCAATCATATAACACTGTTGGAACTACTGTTCCTTCAAACATTTACATTTAACCTTCCGAGATATTGTCTCCTTCCACACATTCTTCACCGCTCCCAGAACCTTCGCCCCCTGCCCCACCCTGTGACTCACTTCCGCTTCCCTGGTTCCATCCGCCGCTAAGTCCACTCCCAGATACCTAAATCACTTTATTTCCTCCAACTTCTCTCCATTCAAACTTACATCCTAAGAAACTTGTCTCTTACTCCTGCTGAACCTAAAAACCTTGCTCTTATTCACATTCATTCTCAGTTTTCTTCTTTCATACACTCTTCCAATTATCCCTGCTGAACCTAAAAACCTTGCTCTTATTCACATTCACTTTCAGCTTTCTTCTTACACACACTCTTCCAAACTCAGTCACCAACTTCTGCAGTTCGTCACTCGAATCAGTCATCAGCAAACAACTGACTCACATCCCAGGCCCTCTCATCACCCACAAACTGCATACTCGCCCCTCTCTCCAAGACTCTTGCTTTAACTCTCTTACCACCACATCGATAAACAAATTAAACAACCATGGGGGCATCGCACACCCTTGCCGCAGACCGATCTTCACTGGGAAGCAATCTCTCTCCTCTTTTGGTACTCGTACACACGCCTTACACCCTTGATAGAAACTCCTCACTGATTATAGCTGCTTACCTCCCACTCCAAATGCATCTCTTGCATATGCTATTACTGATTTCCTAAATATCTCATTCTTCACCCACTCCCCTCGCTTCATTTACTCTTACCTTCTGCCATTCTCCCCTTAAGTCTCTCCTGGTAATTCTTCACATAAATCACCTTTCCAAGCTCACTTACTCATAACACTCACTTCTCCCCAACATTGCTTCTTCTTTTGAAAAGCTCTTCAAATTTTCATCCTCCCTCCACACGTAGTTGATTTGATATCCCACAAGCTGCCCCTTTCAGCACACTTACATTCAAAAGTCTCTCCTTTACACGCATATCAAATAATATATAATCTAATAATGCCCGCTGATAAACTTTCCTACTCACAAACGTATAGTTGTGTGTATCCCTCATTTTAAAATCAGCTATTCCTAATCACGAGTCTTTTTTTCTTCATACAACTCCAGAAGCTCTTCACCATTTCCATATATAACACTAAATATCACATGCGCCTCAATTATACCCTCAACTGTCACATTACTTACATTCGCATTTAAACTATCCATCACTAATACCCAGTCATGCATCAATACTGATGACACATTCACTGTGCTGCTTACAAAACACTTGCCTCTAATGATCTTTCTTCTTATGGCCAGGTGCATCAGCACTAACAATCACCCATCTCTCACCATCCACTTTCAGTTTCACCCACATCAATCTAGAACTTACCTTCTTACACTTTATCACATACTCCCTTGACTCCTGCTTCAAGAATAGTGCTACTCCTTTCTTAGCTCTTGTCCTCTCACCAACCACTGACTTTACTCCAAAGACATTCCCAAACCACTCATTTCCTTTGCCCTTGAGCTTCGTTTCACTCAGAACCAGAACATCCAGGTTTCTTTCCTCAAACATACTACCTGTCACTCCTCGATGCCCATCTTAGTTACATCCACAAACACTGAGACACCCCAGTGTCTGGCTTCTTTTTCTGTTTACTTTTTCCTTTTTTAGAAAATGAAACACAAAAAGGGAAGGTCTTCTAGCTCCTCGCTTCCGCCCTCTTCTGTTGCCTTCTGCGGTACGCACGGAATATGTAGGTAGCATTCTTTCTTCCCCACCTGTATATACGTAACAGAACGGAACAGGCTGGGAAATAGGAAGCTTGTGTGTGTTGCGTAAACATTAGGCTGACTTTAATGCGATCTGTTTCCAGGGTTATGAATCATCACAGCACGTGGTTATCCCACGCCTCATTCACGCATCGTGAGATTACTGATTATGGAAATTCACTTAAATTCTTTAGTTAGCAATGAATAAGACTTCTGATTGTAAGAATGATAGAAGTGACAAGTGTTTAAGTTCTTTTTGTATCAAGTTTGTAGCTGTAAGTTAGTATTATGAATTAAAGTGTCCTATACAAGATGACTGAAGTTTTAAAATGTAACATTCGCGATGTTCAAGTGGAAAAATACCGGGAGAAAGTAGCACTAAAGTGACAAAGAAAATTAATCGAGTGTGAAAAAGTGAATTACCAGAGTAATTAACCAAGGAACTTGAACTAATTGCCTCGGGAATACAACACATGTCATCGTGCCTTACGCAGAACGGACACGAGGGTCAGTGTTAGGTCAGTTTGAGACAGTTTGCCTGGCCCGGGGGAAATAACGCTAACATCTACCACAATCACAGTAAGTCATACCTCTCTCTCTTACAACAGGAAGTCTTTAGCACGTCAAGCTCGTCCACTGTGAGGGTAACGAGCCAATAATATGTGATTAAGAGACGCTGGTAACTTCAATTCCAACAGGGCAACAGTAAGGGCCGAGCAACAGTAGGGGCAGAACGTCAACAGCAGGGACCCAGCAATCGTAAGGGCCGAGAGAGAATCTTAGCAGTGTGTGGTCGGAACCAGTGAGCAGTGCTAAAGATGTACGCTGGGCGCATCTCGCCGCTGCGAGCAGCACACGCACCTGCCAATTTGACTCGGGGAACGTGGGCTGTCGCTGAGCAGAGACTGTCGCACGTCCGGACCCCCATGCAGGCACAGACCGTCCTGACCGAAGGACATGGCCCGTCGCTGAGCAAGGACTCAGCCTGCCCGGATTCCCGTGCAGCCTGTCGTCTCAACTGATAAAATCTTATGTTAAGGATATGAGTAACCTAGGTGATGCTCCCGTAACTGAACTTTTGATGCTAGAGTCTGAGCAGAGCCGCTAGTCAGTATTACGCTATGCTGCAGGAATGATAGCGTACACCGTGATTTGAGGTGAACTTTAGTTTAAGTGCATTATCCATAACTGTTTCTTTGCATATCAGTTCCGTATTGAAAGATTTATCTCCAATAATTTTCTCTGAACTTGTGAATTAGGGTGTTTCAGTTACTATTAGCAGGTGTGTTAGGATGCATGCCACATTACATCTACCGCTGTTATTAGATTTATATATCAAACATTAGAATGTTAAGAGTATTTCCTTTGCCTACAATACAGTGAGCTGCTACAGTATTGTGGGCAGTCATTGGCATAGTTGGGTCATTAATGTTCTAATACAGGGATTATACTAAAACCATGGTTTTAGGGCCCAATGGTAATCTTCATTAAATCACCACCACTATCTACTAACTGCTAAAGTTCACAAAGGGGATAAGAGTGAGTGCTCAAATTACAGAGGTATAAGTTTGTTGAGTATTCCTGGTAAATTATATGGGAGTGTATTGATTGAGAGGGTGAAGGCATGTACAGAGCATCAGATTGGGGAAGAGCAGTGTGGTTTCAGAAGTGGTAGAGGATGTGTGGATCATATGTTTGCTTTGAAGAATGTATGTGAGAAATACTTAGAAAAGCAAATGGATTTGTACGTAGCATTTATGGATCTGGAGAAGGCATATGATAGAGTTGATAGAGATGCTCTGTGGAAGGTATTAAGAATATATGGTGTGGGAGGCAAGTTGTTAGAAGCAGTGAAAAGTTTTTATCGAGGTTGTAAGGCATGTGTACGTGTAGGAAGAGAGGAAAGTGATTGGTTCTCAGTGAATGTAGGTTTGCGGCAGGGGTATGTGATGTCTCCATGGTTAATTTATTTATGGATGGGGTTGTTAGGGAGGTGAATGCAAGAGTTTTGGAAAGAGGGGCAAGTATGAAGTCTGTTGTGAATGAGAGAGCTTGGGAAGTGAGTCAGTTGTTGTTCGCTGATGATACAGCGCTGGTGGCTGATTCATGTGAGAAACTGCAGAAGCTGGTGACTGAGTTTGGTAAAGTGTGTGAAAGAAGAAAGTTAAGAGTAAATGTGAATAAGAGCAAGGTTATTAGGTACAGTAGGGTTGAGGGTCAAGTCAATTGGGAGGTAAGTTTAAATGGAGAAAAACTGGGGGAAGTAAAGTGTTTTAGATATCTGGGAGTGGATCTGGCAGCGGATGGAACCATGGAATCGGAAGTGAATCATAGGGTGGGGGAAGGGGCGAGAATCTGGGAGCCTTGAAGAATGTGTGGAAGTCGAGAACATTATCTCGGAAAGCAAAAATGGGTATGTTTGAAGGAATAGTGGTTCCAACAATGTTGTATGGTTGCGAGGCGTGGGCTATGGATAGAGTTGTGCGCAGGAGGGTGGATGTGCTGGAAATGAGATGTTTGAGGACAATGTGTGGTGTGAGGTGGTTTGATCGAGTAAGTAATATAAGGGTAAGAGAGATGTGTGGAAATAAAAAGAGCGTGGTTGAGAGAGCAGAAGAGGGTGTTTTCAAATGGTTTTGGCACATGAAGAGAATGAATGAGGAAATATTGGCAAAGAGGATATATGTGTCGGAGGTGGAGGGAACGAGGAGAAGTGGGACACCAAATTGGAGGTGGAAAGATGGAGTGAAAAAGATTTTGAGTGATCGGGGCCTGAACATGCAGGAGGGTGAAAGGCGGGCAAGGAATAGAGTGAATTGGATCGATGAGGTATTCCGGGTTTGACGTGCTGTCAGTGGATTGAATCAGGGCATGTGAAGCGTCTGGGGTAAACCATGGGAAGTTGTGTGGGGCCTGGATGTGGAAAGGGAGCTCTGGTTTCGGGCATTATTGTATGACAGCTAGAGACTGAGTGTGAACGAATGGGGCCTTTTTTGTCTTTTCCTAGCGCTACCTCGCACACATGAGGGGGGAGGGGGATGGTATTCCATGTGCGGCGAGGTGGCGATGGGAATGAATAAAGGCAGACAGTGTGAATTGTGTGCATGAGTATATATGTATGTGTCTGTGTGTGTATATATATGTGTACATTGAGATGTATAGGTATGTATATTTACGTGTGTGGACGTGTATGTATATACATGTGTATGGGGGTGGGTTGGGCCATTTCTTTCGTCTGTTTCCTTGCGCTACCTCGGAAACGCGGGAGACAGCGACAAAGCAAAATATATATATATATATATATATATATATATATATATATATATAAATTTATATATATATATATTTTTTTTTTTCAAAATATTCGCCATTTCCCGCATCAGTAAGGTAGCGTTAAGAACAGAGGACTTGGCCTCTGAGGGAACATCCTCACCTGGCCCCTTCTCTGTTCCTTCTTTTGGAAAATTAAAAAAAAACAAGAGGGGAGTATTTTCAGCCCCCCGCTCCCTCCCCTTTTAGTCGCCTTCTACGACACGCAGGGAATACGTGGGAAGTATTCTTTCTTCCCAATCCCCAGGGATATATATATATATATATATATATATATATATATATATATATATATATATATATATATATATATATATATATATATATATATATATTTCCTATGAATCCACGGGGAATATGACTCATAGGAATATCTTGATCACGCGCAAAATTGTGATTCTTTCCAATATATATATATATATATATATATATATATATATATATATATATATATATATACATATATATATATATATATATATATATATATATATATATATATATATATATTTTTTTTTTTTTTTTTTCTCCTTGTCGCTGTCTCCCGCGTTTGCGAGGTAGCGCAAGGAAACAGACGAAAGAAATGGCCCAACCCACCCCCATACACATGTATATACATACGTCCACACACGCAAATATACATACCTACACAGCTTTCCATGGTTTACCCCAGGCGCTTCACATGCCTTGATTCAATCCACTGACAGCACGTCAACCCCGGTATACCACATCGATCCAATTCACTCTATTCCTTGCCCTCCTTTCACCCTCCTGCATGTTCAGGCCCCGATCACACAAAATCTTTTTCACTCCATCTTTCCACCTCCAATTTGGTCTACCACTTCTCCTCGTTCCCTCCACCTCCGACACATATATCCTCTTGGTCAATCTTTCCTCACTCATTCTCTCCATGTGCCCAAACCATTTCAAAACACCCTCTTCTCCTCTCTCAACCACGCTCTTTTTATTTCCACACATCTCTCTTACCCTTACGTTACTTACTCGATCAAACCACCTCACACCACACATTGTCCTCAAACATCTCATTTCCAGCACATCCATCCTCCTGCGCACAACTCTATCCATAGCCCACGCCTCGCAACCATACAACATTGTTGGAACCACTATTCCTTCAAACATACCCATTTTTGCTTTCCGAGATAATGTTCTCGACTTCCACACATTCTTCAAGGCTCCCAGAATTTTCGCCCCCTCCCCCACCCTATGATCCACTTCCGCTTCCATGGTTCCATCCGCTGCCAGATCCACTCCCAGATATCTAAAACACTTCACTTCCTCCAGTTTTTCTCCATTCAAACTCACCTCCCAATTGACTTGACCCTCAACCCTACTGTACCTAATAACCTTGCTCTTATTCACATTTACTCTTAACTTTCTTCTTTCACACACTTTACCAAACTCAGTCACCAGCTTCTGCAGTTTCTCACATGAATCAGCCACCAGCGCTGTATCATCAGCGAACAACAACTGACTCACTTCCCAAGCTCTCTCATCCCCAACAGACTTCATACTTGCCCCTCTTTGCAAAACTCTTGCATTCACCTCCCTAACAACCCCATCCATAAACAAATTAAACAACCATGGAGACATCACACACCCCTGCCGCAAACCTACATTCACTGAGAACCAATCACTTTCCTCTCTTCCTACACGTACACATGCCTTACATCCTCGATAAAAACTTTTCACTGCTTCTAACAACTTGCCTCCCACACCATATATTCTTAATATCTTCCACAGAGCATCTCTATCAACTCTATCATATGCCTTCTCCAGATCCATAAATGCTACATACAAATCCATTTGCTTTTCTAAGTATTTCTCACATACATTCTTCAAAGCAAACACCTGATCCACACATCCTCTACCACTTCTGAAACCACACTGCTCTTCCCCAATCTGATGCTCTGTACATGCCTTCACCCTCTCAATCAATACCCTCCCATATAATTTACCAGGAATACTCAACAAACTTATACCTCTGTAATTTGAGCACTCACTCTTATCCCCTTTGCCTTTGTACAATGGCACTATGCACGCATTCCGCCAATCCTCAGGCACCTCATTATGAGTCATACATACATTAAATAACCTTACCAACCAGTCAACAATACAGTCACCCCTTTTTTAATAAATTCCACTGCAATACCATCGAAACCTGCTGCCTTGCCGGCTTTCATCTTCCGCAAAGCTTTTACTACCTCTTCTCTGTTTACCAAATCATCTTCCCTAACCCTCTCACTTTGCACACCACCTCGACCAAAACACCCTATATCTGCCACTCTATCATCAAACACATTCAACAAACCTTCAAAATACTCACTCCATCTCCTTCTCACATCACCACTACTTGTTATCACCTCCCCATTTGCGCCCTTCACTGAAGTTCCCATTTGCTCCCTTGTCTTACGCACTTTATTTACCTCCTTCCAGAACATCTTTTTATTCTCCCTAAAATTTAATGATACTCTCTCACCCCAACTCTCATTTGCCCTTTTTTTCACCTCTTGCACCTTTCTCTTGACCTCCTGTCTCTTTCTTTTATACATCTCCCACTCAATTGCATTTTTTCCCGGCAAAAATCTTCCAAATGCCTCTCTCTTCTCTTTCACGAGATGCACGAGACCGGATTATAGTGGTGGGTGATTTGAATGCAAAGGTGAGTAATGTGGCAGTTGAGGGAATAATTGGTATACATGGGGTGTTCAGTGTTGTAAATGGAAATGGTGAAGAGCTTGTAGATTTATGTGCTGAAAAAGGACTGATGATTGGGAATACGTGGTTTAAAAAGCGAGATATACATAAGTATACTTATGTAAGTAGGAGAGATGGCCAGAGAGCGTTACTGGATTACGTGTTAATTGACAGGCGCGCGAAAGAGAGACTTTTGGATGTTAATGTGCTGAGAGGTGCAACTGGAGGGATGTCTGATCATTACCTTGTGGAGGCTAAGGTGAAGATTTGTATGGGTTTTCAGAAAAGAAGAGTGAATGTTGGGGTGAAGAGGGTGGTGAGAGTAAGTGAGCTTGGGAAGGAGACTTGTGTGAGGAAGTACCAGGAGAGACTGAGTACAGAATGGAAAAAGGTGAGAACAATGGAAGTAAGGGGAGTTGGGGAGGAATGGGATGTATTTAGGGAATCAGTGATGGATTGCGCAAAAGATGCTTGTGGCATGAGAAGAGTGGGAGGTGGGTTGATTAGAAAGGGTAGTGAGTGGTGGGATATATATATATATATATATATATATATATATATATATATATATATATATATATATATATATATATATATATATATATCCCTGGGGATAGGGGAGAAAATACTTCCCACATATTCCTCACGTGTCGTAAAAGGCGACTAAAGGGGATGGGGGCGGGGGGCTGGAAACCGTCTCCTCCTTGTATTTTAACTTTCTAAATGGGGGAAACAGAAGAAGGAGTCACGCGGGGAGTGCTCATCCTCCTTGAAGGCTCAGATTGGGGTGCCTAAATGTATGTGGATGTAACCAAGATGAGAAGAAAGGAGAGATAGGTAGTATGTTTGAGGAAAGGAACCTTGATGTTTTGGCTCTGAGTGAAACGAAGCTAAAGGGTAAAGGTGAAGAGTGGTTTGGGAATGTCTTGGGAGTAAAGTCAGGGGTTAGTGAGAGGACAAGAGCAAGGGAAGGAGTAGCACTACTCCTGAAACAGGAGTGGTGGGAGTATGTGATAGAGTGTAAGAGAGTAAACTCTAGATTGATATGGGTAAAACTGAAAGTGGATGGAGAGAGATGAGTGATTATTGGTGCATATGCACCTGGGCATGAGAAGAAAGATCATGAGAAGCAAGCGTTTTGAGAGCAGCTGAGTAAGTGTGTTAGTAGTTTTGATGCACGAGACCGGGTTATAGTGATGGGTGATTTGAATGCAAAGGTGAGTAATGTGGCAGTTGAGGGAATAATTGGTGTACATGGGGTGTTCAGTGTTGTAAATGGAAATGGTGAAGAGCTTGTAGATTTATGTGCTGAAAAAGGACTGATGATTGGGAATACCTGGTTTAAAAAGAGAGATATACATAAGTATACGTATGTAAGTAGGAGAGATGGCCAGAGAGCGATACTGGATTACGTGTTAATTGATAGGCGCGCGAAATAGAGACTTTTGGATGTTAATGTGCTGAGAGGTGCAACTGGAGGGATGTCTGATCATTATCTTGTGGAGGCGAAGGTGAAGATTTGTAGAGGTTTTCAGAAAAGAAGAGAGAATGTTGGGGTGAAGAGAGTCATGAGAGTAAGTGAGCTTCGGAAGGAGACTTGTGTGAGGAGGTACAGAATGGAAAAAGGTGAGAACAAAGGAGGTAAGGGAAGTGGGGGAGGAATGGTATGTACTTAGGGAAGCAGTGATTGCTTGCGCAAAAGATGCTTGTGGCATGAGAAGCGTGGGAGGTGGACAGATTAGAAAGGGTAGTGAGTGGTGGGATGAAGAAGTAAGTTATTAGTGAAAGAGAAGAGAGAGGCATTTGGACGATTTTCGCAGGAAATAATGCAAATGAGTGGGAGATGTATAAATAAAGAGGATGGAGGTCAAGAGAAAGGTACAAGAGGTGAAAAAGAGGGCAAATGAGAGTATCATTAAATTTTAGGGAGAATAAAAAGATGTTTTGGAAGGAGGTAAATAAAGTGCGTAAGACCAGGGAACAAATGGGAGCTTCTGTGAAGGGGGCTAATGGGGAGGTGATAACAATTAGTGGTGATGTGAGGAGATGAGTGAGTATTTTGAAGGTTTGTTGAATGTGTTTGATGATAGAGTGGCATAATAGGGTGTTTTGGTCGAGGTGGTGTGCAAAGTGAGAGGGTTAGGGAAAGTTATTTGGTTAACAGAGAAGAGGTAGTAAAAGCTTTGAGGAAGATGAAAGCCGGCAAGGCAGCGGGTTTGGATGGTATTGCAGTGGAATTTATTAAAAAAGGGGGTGACTGTATTGTTGCCTGGTTGGTAAGGTTATCTAATGTACGTATGACTCATGGTGAGGTGCCTGAGGATTGGAGGAATGCTTGCATAGTGCCATTGTACAAAGGCAAAGGGGATAAACGTGAGTGCTCAAATTACAGAGGTAAAAGTTTCTTGAGTATTCCTGGTAAATTATATGGGAGAGTATTGATTGAGAGGGTGAAGGCATGTACAGAGCATCAGATTGGGGAAGAACAGTGTGGTTTCAGAAGTGGAAGAGGATGTGTGTATCAGGTGTTTGCTTTGAAGACTGTATGTGAGAAATACTTAGAAAAGCAAAAGGATTTGTATGCTGCATTTATGGATCTGGAGAAGGCATATGATAGAGTTGAGATAGAGATGCTATGTGGTAGGTATTAAGAATATATGGTGCGGGAGGCAAGTTGTTAGAAGCAGTGAAAAGTTTTTATCGAGGATGTAAGGCATGTGTACGTGTAGGAAGAGAGGAAAGTGATTGGTTCTCAGTGAATGTAGGTTTGCGGCAGGGGTGTGTTATGTCTCCATGGTTGTTTAATTTGTTTATGGATGAGGTTATTAGGGTGGTGAATGCAAGAGTTTTGGAAAGAGGCGCTAGTATGCAGTCTGTTGTGGATGAGAGAGCTTGGGAGGTGAGTCAGTTGTTCGCTGATGATACAGCGTTGGTGGCTGATTCGTGTGAGACACTGCAGAAGCTAGTGACTGAGTTTGGTAAAGTGTGTGTAAGAAGAAAGCTGAGAGTTATTAGGTACAGTAGGGTTGAGGGACAAATTTGAATGGAGAAAAACTGGAGGAAGTGAAGCGTTTTAGATATCTGGGAGTGGATTTGGCGGCGGATAGAACCATGGAAGCGGAAGTGAATCATAGGGTGGGGGAGGGGGCGAAAATCCTGGGAGCGTTGAAGAATGTGTGGAAGTCGAGATCATTATCTCGGAAAGCAAAAATGGGTATGTTTGAAGGAATGGCGGTGCCAACAATGTTATGTGGTTGCGAGGCGTGGGCTATAGATAGAGTTGTGCAGAGGAGGGTGGATGTGCTGGAAATGAGATGTTTGAGGACAATATGTGGTGTGAGGTGGTTTGATTGAGTAAGTAATAATAGGGTAAGAGAGATGTGTGGTAATAAAAAGAGCGTGGTTGAGAGAGCAGAGGAGGGTGCTTTGAAATGGTTTGGTCACATGGAGAGAATGAGTGAGGAAAGATTGGCCAAGAGGATATATGTGTCAGAGGTGGAGAGAACGAGAAGTGGGAGACCAAATTGAAGGTGGAAAGATGGAGTGAAAAAGATTTTGAGTGATCGGGGCCTGAACATGCAGGAGGGTGAAAGGCGTGCTAGGAATAGAGTAAATTGGAACGATGTGGTATACCGGGGTCGACGTGCTGTTAATGGATTGAACCAGGGCATGTGAAGCGTCTGGGGTAAACCATGGAAAGTTCTGTGTGGCCTGGGTGTGGAAAGGGAGCTGTGGTTTCGGTGCATTATTACATGACAACTAGAGACTGAGTGTGAACGAATGTGGCCTTTGTTGTCCTTCCCTAGCGCTACCTCGCGCACGTGAGGGGGGAGGGGGTTGTTATTTCATGTGTGGCGGGGTGGCGATGGGAAAGAATAAAGGGAGACAGTATGAATTATGTACATTTGTATATATCTATATGTCTGTGTGTGTAAATACATGTATACGTTGAGATGTATAGGCATGTATTTTGCGTTTGGACGTGTATGTATATACATGCGTATGTGGGGTGGACCATTCTTTTGTCTGTTTCTTTGCGCTACCTCGCTAACGTGGGAGACAGCGACAAATTAAAATAAATATAATGAATATATATATATATATATATATATATATATATATATATATATATATATATATATATATATATATATATATACATATATATATACATATATATATATATATATATATATATATATATATATATATATATATATATATATATGAAATTTTATGATTTGGAATGAAGGTTACAACCTATGCTGAGGAAGCCCGCTACCACCGCTTCTACAGCCAGTGAGAACCACCGTCAAAATGCTGACCCACTGAGAAGGAATATATATATCAAATTGGACAAGATCAGTGTGGCTTCAGAAGTGGTAGAGGATGTCTGGATCAGGTGTTTGCTTTGAAGAATGTTTGCGAGAAATACTTAGAAAAACTGATGGATCTGTATGTAGCATTTATGGCTCTGGAGAATGCATATGATAGAGATGGTTTGTGGAAGGTATTAAGAGTATATGGTGTGGGAGGCAAGTTGCTAGAAGTGAAAAGTTTTTTTTATCGAGGATGTAAGGCACGTGTACGAGTAGGAAGTGAGGAAAGTGATTGGTTCCCAGTGAATGTCGGTTTGCGGTAGTCTCCATGGTTGTTTAATTTGTTTATGGATGGGGTTGTTAAGGAGGTCAATGCTAGAGTTTTGGGAAGAGGGGCAAGTATGCAGTCTGTCGTGGATGAGAGGGCTTGGGAAGTGGGTCAGTTGTTATTCGTTGATGATACAGCGCTGGTGGCTGATTCGGGTCAGAAACTTAGTGACTGAATTTGGTAAAGTGTGTCAAAGAAGAAAGCTGAGAGTAGATGTGAATAAGAGCAAGGCTATTAGGTATAGTAGGAATAAGGGACAAGTTAATTGGGAGGTAAGCCTGAATTGAGAAAAACCGGAAGAAGTGAAGTGTTTTAGGCATCTGAGAGTGGATTTGGCAGCGGATGGAACCATGGAAGCGGAAGTGAGTCACAGGGTGGGGGAGGGGGAGAAGGTTCTGGGAGCGTTAAAGAATGTGTGGAAGGCGAGAACGTTATCTCGGAGAGCAAAAATGGGCATGTTTGAAGGAGTTCTAACAATGTTATATGGTTGCGAAGCATGGGCTATAGATAAGGTTGTGCTGAGGGTGGATGTGTTGGAAATTAAATGTTTGAGGACAATATGTGGTGAGAGGTGGTTTGATCGAGTAAGAAATGAACAGGTAAGAGAGACGTGTGGTAATAAAAAGAGTGTGGTTGAAAGAGCAGAAGAGGGTGTTTTGAAATGGTTTGGTCACATGGAGGGAATGAGTGAGGAAAGATTGACCAAGAGGATATATGTGTCGGAGGTGGAGGGAACGAGGAGAAGTGGGAGACCAAATTGGAGGTGGAAAGATGGAGTGAAAAAGATTTTGAGTGATCGGGGCCTGAACATGCAGGAGGATGAAAGGAGGGCAAGGAATAGAGTGAATTGGATCGATGTGGTATACCGGAGTTGACGTGCTGTCAGTGGATTGAATCAGGGCATGTGAAGCGTCTGAGGTAAACCATGGAAAGCTGTGTAGTTATGTATATTTGCGTGTGTGGACGTATGTATATACATGTGTATGGGGGTGGGTTGGGTCATTTCTTTCGTCTGTTTCCTTGCGCTACCTCGCAAACGCGGGAGACAGCGACAAAGAAAAAAAAAAAAAAAAAAAAATATATATATATATATATATATATATATATATATATATATATATATATATATATATATATATTCATACTATTCGCCATTTCCCGCATTAGCGAGGTAGCGTTAAGATCAGAGGACTGGACCTTTGAGGGAATATCCTCACCTGGCCCCCTTCTCTGTCCTTCTTTTGGAAAATTAAAAAAAAAACGAGAGGGGGGATTTCCAGCCCCCCGCTCCCTTCCCTTTTAGTCGCCTTCTACGACACGCAGGGAAGACGTGGGAAGTATTCTTTCTCCCCTATCCCCAGGGATAATATATATATATATATATATATATATATATATATATATATATATATATATATATATATATATATATATGTGTGTGTGTGTTTGTGTGTGTGTGTGTGAGTGTGTGTTCTACTTCCAATACCAGGAATATTATGGGTTTATTTAGGGTGAGAATGCAATGTAGTATAACGTTAACACAATACTACTGTAAGTGAACCAGTATGTAACTTTACACAACTTAATGTTCCTGTGTTATGTACACAGGCTTAACTCACGCGCTTATCCAAAGCGTAGAAGTATCCAGCCCAACCTAGATCTTAAGGTCTTTTGTGAATCATCACCTTATTACTGTCATGGCCCCCAGTTATGTAATTCCTGAGGAGTCCGTTTTCAGTCGAATGGGTAATGAAGCTTGTTAATATATATATTTCAGGTTAAGAAAATACACTGAGTACCTGTCTTCAGCAGCGAGGGAGAAGGGAGATTTATGCTGCTCAAGCAACGGTAATATTCGTCCCTTAGGGCTGGGCTACACGATCAGTTGCCACGTATGTTGCTCGAGCACGTTTCGGATCAGTGTCGAGGCATGTAGTCGGAGCCTGGTGCTGACGACTATTTAACAGATCAGATGTTTACACGGAACTGGCTCACCGACGGTATCGGTCAGGGTGTGGAAGTCTACTGGGAAGAGTGGATCATGGCTCCTAGACACAGAAGACGGAGGGCTGCACTGTTACTGTTTTGATTATATCGAGTGTGCACATAGGATTTACATTTTTGACATAGGAATACAGTTATCCATACGTTTTACACTTTTCGTCTATATTTCTATATGCATCACTCGACCTGACATAGACATGGGCGGTCCCTATATAGTTCAGCCAGCTGTAATGTTAATGTCCTTGCCACTCAAATGTAGGTCTTGACGTCTGTGGGTCAATGGGAGGGGATGCGTAGGCAACGCCATAGTGTCCACCATCGTTGCTCTGATCTGGCGCGCGTGTGTGTGTGGAGTGGCAGGGACCCACGTAGGTGGCCACGCAACTATTCGGCTTCCACACGTAACTGCCGACGAGGGGATAGTGGCTCAGTGTTGTCTCCAGGATCCGTGCTCGAACACAACTTCGATACCATGCTCCGAAACCAAGCTGATCGTGTATCCGAGCACCTCACAGGTGCAAAGAGAGAGGTTGAAGCGTGCCGTGTGTCGTGCACACTGAGCCTGTACCCAACATGCAGAACACAGAGGTGAGCACCTGTCAGAGGACCTCTTGGGGTAAGTAAGTGCTGCCTCATTCTGATCTGTAAATCATTTTTTTCCAAGTCTTCTGTCTATTCCAAAGTTGTCACCAGCTAGCCTACAGCTGACCATAAAGAATAACTACGGGACAATTAAAGTTAATGATGAATTATCTTTTCTTGCATATTGTTGTAAAATAAAATATGCATAACGAAAGTCATTAAATAATCCTTGCTGCTCTCCTACTCCGCCCGTCAGGATTCCTGGAGTCACTGGAGATGCCCTCGACCTCCCGAGGTTGAGAAGGTACCCTGGCAGCTCGACTTAATCAGAGATCAATAAAGCCTCAGCACGTTGGCCTCCACGAATATTCAACCAGCGATTTGCCTCACCCGGAGTAACATTTCACTTGATATACATGATCACAGATTGTAGGACTTATGTTTAAGGTGTGCATTATTGATATTAAAGAGGGAATATCAACAGCATATTTGAAGGTAAGAGCGACATAGAATGTTGCTATCCACGCAATCTACACACACTAAAGTTGGCAGAAACACCAGTGACGTTGATCTATATGCCAGACACACTCGTCTGTCGTCTGAAAGATGATCAACAGTGTTTGGCCATTCGCCCGGTAAGAATTTCTACAGCCATTGTACTTGATATCAATAAGTTAGGTTTGATATACTTGTTTGTTAGGTTAACTTGACAAGTTAAGATTTTATCGTTTATCATTATTACTGGTTGACTGGGGATGCTTAATGGTCAACTTCGTTTTATGCTTAGTCCTTCATGCTAAACAATGTTATGTCTCATGTACATGATAGACCAAGAAGGCTCATTATTGTTTCCTTCAGAAATACTCACGATAATGCTTATGAAAATCTGTATTTGATTTCTATTACGACTTATCTAAAACCCTTTCGTCTCAGATATAATTCTATGGTATGGATATAGTGCACTTGATTGGTGCCTTCATACTAAACACTCTGAAGATGTGTAAAATCCAATCACATAACTTTAAAAATCTGATCATGACGCATCAATGAAAAGCATTGCATTCTACAGACACTTCGAAGCTCACCTTATGAAAGCCAGAGAAGATCAATGACTTTGGCAAAGTCTAGTGGAACTAAGGTCCCTGTAGAGTAGTTACGCAAAGTAAATAATACACCAAGCCGCTGAGGGGTTAGTGAATGGATGATTCCGGGAAACCTGATGTATGACAGCGTCCTAAGAACTCGACTCCTCTACATGTAAAAGTGGCAAGGACTCGGTAGATAAACATGAAGGATAACATTCCTGGGATAAGATATCATCTACTTATAACGAGTCCAGACTGTTATCCCAGTCTGATATCCTACTAACACAGCAACTGATGAAATAATAGAAGAAAAATACAAATCCAGACCTGGTATGGATAAGTAGAATGTAACCGATCCGGTGTCACAAGCCGAGGGTTGAGATACTCACAGTAAACTTAACCATACATGAACAGTCTTGGTGTCATGAGCAATTCCCCGGGAATGATTTCTGAAAATTTGGAATGCTGCATCCCAGCGCTTCCCACCGTACACACTCTGGCGAGAATTCTTGATTAGAGCGAACTAATCACGTTCCGGCACCGCGCAGTGAATACATATATTCATGAATCTTTCCAGGCTTATGGCTCCTTCCACGAACGTATTTCCTAAGCTTTTTACTAATCGCGTTGACTGCTTCTATTTGTACAAAGAAAAGCAACAGACCACCGAGGCTGTTTGCGACAGGAAATCCTGTGAACTTTTCATAGAGCTGAGATGCAGATAATGCCAGTCGTGGATTTAAAGCGAATTAATGATCTAATTTATCCGTAGGTGATTATGCTACCACTTTTAACTACGATGATCGGTAAATCATTCCTTAACAGTGTTGTTGAAGAAAAAGTACTTCGCCTCATTCGAGGTACTGCATTTGCCAACAAGTTTGTGTCCACTACGACGAGTGAAATCAAACTAATCCATACATGTGTAGAACGAGATTATACAGGCCTTAATTACTAGATATATGATCTGTACATCTGATATCAGGCCTGTATTCGATCACCTTTTAACCTTTTTCTTTATAAGTTAAATAAATCAAAGTCGTTTAGTCGACTAAGGATTTGTGCTCAGAACGAAAATCATATTGGTATCTCGCTTTTATACTCTCCTCATTCTATTTCCGTCTATCTCAAGAAGGATGGCCAAAACTGAATATAATATTGAAAATGAGGAAGTAAACAGAGAGGACTATTTTCCTGAACTTAAATTCGAAAACTCTACACATGAATCCAAGATTTCGTTTCTCCTTTTAAGCTTTTTTTATGCACTGCTTTCTTGGCTTCAGGTAACCAGAGATATTACACACTTCTTTTTCCTCATTCACGATATGCAACTCAACAGAATCTGTACTGTATCTTGCCTTTTTCAATTTTACAATCGACTGGTAAAATTTGCAATTTATGAGCATAAACATTCATTGTAGAAGTAGAGTAGAACAAATACGAAAACTTATCTCCTCCTTGGAATCATGCGTTGATACATCTCATCCCTAAGAAGGGTGAACGTTTTGACCTTCTAACTATCGTTCTGTTGTTTTGACATCTACCATTTCCAAAATCTTTGGATCCCTTCTCAACTTCCATATCCTTAGACGCCTCGAAACTATAGTCTCCTCTCTGATCACCAGTATGGCTCTTCCGTGAGGCGAGATCCACTAGTGGTATTCTTTCCTATTTTACTAATGTCTGATCATCATCCCTGGAAGACTATGGAGAGTCTTGCGTCATTGCCCTTGACATACCTAAAGCTTCTGACAAGATATGGTACCGGGTTCTCTTCTCTAGGCTCCCTTCTTCTGGCTTCCCTTCCTCACTTTCCTACTTCATATCTAGCTTTCTTTACGGCCGATCTAGCTCTGTGGTTGTTGATGGATCAGCCTTCCCTCTTTTATCCATCAACAGCAGTATTCCTCAAAGTTCTATCCTGTCTCCTACACTTTTCACCTTTTATCAACGATTTCCTTTCTTCCACAGATAGCCAAATGTAATCATACACCGACAACTCAACACTGAACTCACCCACATCCTTTGAATCTGCTCCTCCTCTTCTCATTCGATCGTATTTCGTCTTGACGCAACTTCCTCAGATAACTCAGGACGTGGATAGGATACCTCAGTGGGGTAGACGAAATCTAATTATAATCAATGCATCAAAGACCCAGTTTCTACCCATCTTTCTGTTGAAAACTCTCACAATTCTTGTCTCTCTATTGACGATTCAGTAACTACACCTCTTAATGAACATACTTGGTATTACTGTAACATCCATTCTTTCTTGGAAACCCCACATTACAGAAAAACCCAAGTCTGCTTCTAAGAAACTGTGTGTCCTGTTTAGATGTCGAAACTTCTCTTCCAAACAGTTGCTCCGTTTATGCAAGGGACTGATTCGTCCTTGTATAGAGTCCTGCTCTCACATTTTGGGTGTTTCAAGCTCTGCATCCAAACTTGATGGAGTCGAGTCGAAAGTGGTCGGACTTATAATCTCTCCTATACTAACTTCCAAACTTGACCTTCTTGCCCTACGCCGTAATTCTGGTTCACTTTCTATTTTCTATAGGTATGACTGGTTTTTGCTCCTAAGAGGCGGCTGCTTGTGTGCCCCCACCACCAGCTAAACCACGCAACACTCGGCAAACTGGTGCGTCACATGATTATTGTGTGGCCATCGGCAACTCAAGGTGGGCCATTTTGAAAACAGTATCTTTCCCCACACCTCGAAGCTTTGCAGCTCTTTACCTTCTCATGTCTTTCCCAATGAATATGAAAGACATGGCACACTTCAGAGGGCAGGTTCTTCACTTTTTCTAAAATTCTGAAATAATTTCCCTTGTCTCTTCTTTTTCCTTCTCATAAACCTCTTTGTATTTCAACAGGCCCGGCCCTGATGTGGACTTTGGTTCGTGACTGGAGTCCACAACGTAAAGAAGAAAAGAATCTTGACAAGAAGAGGGAGTACAGATGATACCTTTTACTGATACACAAAAATGAATCCACAAGTAAGGCTCTCGGAGATGGAGTTGAAAATGAAAAAAAAAGGGCAGATTTTGTGAAAAACATTCTTACTCGATATACCTTTGGACACCGGTGGGGCTGTATGTGACATGGAACAATGCAAAGAACTATCAGTGAAACCTTTTTGAAGTAACAAGGAAATACCAGATTTGATCTTTTCTTTCCTTTTTTCGATTCAACTGAACTAAACATTACACAAGTAAGAAAAAAAAGTGGAAAAATATAATTTCCAGAAAATGTGTTGTGTCGCATGTCCTTTACGGTTCTCTGATATTCCGTCAGTAGTGGCAAGTTTCATTAGGAATTTTGCATATTCATTCTATGCCAATGGTGTTGGCAATGACCCCATTCGTTCACTGACGCATGATGTTCGGCTGGATAAAATGATGATATTCATGAGTTCATCCAACAATGGAAATTGAAGTTTTGCTACAACTGTCATGGTTGACTTCACGCGGCATAAAACAATGAAGAGCACAATGACACCTTAGCAAACTCATCTGTAGTTATAGTTATGTACTGAAATCACTTATCTTCGAATTTTGTTTTGGTAGTAAAGAAGTTTCCTACTTTAAGGTAGAATTTCTTAGCAAAAATCAAGATAAATCAGAATATAGGTAGACAGCCTGGAGGAGGTAGGACGTTCATCAGAATATATGTAGTGTGTGTCTGCAGGAAGATCCTTGCATAAGATTCACCTTTGCGAAAATGAAGACAAGTATATCTCACCGTCTCAAAAAAAAAGAAAATAAATAAATAAACTCAAGAGAACGGCCGGGCTGGGCATTACTTTCTCTAGCGCACGTCTTCTTAACAAACGTGGCGTAAGATCCCACGGTATTGGACAGCTTTCCGATGCAAAAGACTGGGGTGGAAGTCGGCAAGAAATCAAAACTAAAGACTAGCCATTTAGGATCGTGGGAGCTTCTTTATATCAAAGTGAACACTCCACACCCTCTATCCACCCGATGTAAACGTCTCGAAGGTTCACTAGTTAAAGTAATTATACTTCAACATGCACATTACCACTGTGGGAACACAAAGATATTTAGTGCAAGAGTAGAATCTGCAAGGGTTTGCGTACAGTGATATGCCTTCAGGTTCCACGTGCTTGATGATGTACCTCTCTTTAAAGAATATCCTTAACAAGGTAACTAGCCCTTAAATCATGTAACAAGCTCATGCCATGTCACTTATACCCAAGAGAATCTGGGGTTTCACTATCTACAAGCAATAATCATGCCTTAATAACCCTCATCTTGGTCTGAATGTCTGGAAAGAAGCAACAAAGAGCCAGACTCAATTCATTAAGTCTTTCATAGATCTTGAGGATATCCTGGTAATCCCTGGCTCTCTCTGGGAAGGAGATGTTTGCATCTATTCGCCGAGGTCAATGGGCTAACTTGGCAGTTCGCAACTCTACAAACCCTTCATTAAAAGACAGAAAGACGTCACACTAGTTAACCGCATGTTAAATATCATATTTGTAATCCCACACAGTCACGTTATTTTCCCTCTCGAGTCAAAACGTATTCGTGTCATAAATGCAGTCACTCAGGAGCTCCACAAGTTTTCTACAGCAGCTTGAAAAACATTTGCATTTTCTGCTTGTGATGACGGACACCTGTATCATTGTTGTGTATCATCGGCTTACTAGTGTTGACACTGATGTTGGGAGACTTAGGCTGGTGCTGTTAATGAAGTTCGGGGCAAAATTTATTTCATTGTTAGGAAAGTTGTAAGGATGATATGAAAGGTGCTGGTGTTACTGATGCTGCCACAGAGGTTCATAAAACCAGTGACATGCCACATACAGTTCTAGTCATGATGGTGTGGGGGAATAATACCAGCAGTTGTCTTGACACTGCAGTCAGTAGTATAGGAAGTGGTCAAGGCTAATGTAATAACGTACTGACTACTGTTTATGATACACGTGACTTTAGATAACACTCCTGATGACATTGCTGGGAGAAGTGTTCATAGCAGCACTGGTGACAATGTTGCCCAAGAAACTGCAAACACAGAATGCTGTAGACCAAGTGAAGATGTTCAATCTTTCTTAAAGGGGACCCAGAACTTTTGCATAACTGCACCTACTGCATTCACAGTTAGGTCACCAAATGAGGATGTTGTACTTAGACCACAGTCTAGCGCCGTACTGAGCTAGCACAGACTATCACAGATAGAGAATATGGTGAGAGGTCATTAATGAATGTATAGATCTACCTTCAATAGTTCACAGCATTAAGAGAAATATTTAGGAAATCACTAAAAGAATGACAGAAAACACGTGAATGTATCACCAGTCCATCGATTACTATGTACGCATCGCATCCCTCGACTCTCTTGTATGAGAAACGGATTACGAGGAACGTTTTGAAAACACCGTATTGATCGCCTTTCCATTGAAATGAAGTTTAGCTGAGCCCAGATTCCTTACACCGATTCCGTCGCAATGTTATGCACGGGGAAGATCCACTACCGCCACAATATGTTGCCAGATTCACTTACACGGGGGAAAATGAGACGTCAGAGCCACAGTGGGAGGATCAAATTACTAAAGCCGAGGAGACGCTCAGGCCCATCCCGATCATTACGACCAGGCGCTGCTGCTGCTGCTGGTGGTAGCGGAGGCGAAACAGCGGAGAGGAGAGAGGAGGCTGCCAGGGTCTGTGGCATGATGGAACAACCAGGAGGAACCACTGTGGTGATGGGATGTCTACTCGGCGGGTTCGTCCATCCTGATAGACTAACCTCTGGAGGAGCGACCAGAGGTTTGGTTGTGGTGGGCACTATACGGTATATTAATGCTGCATGGAGTTGCTTACTCCCTCAACCTGACTACTGCTACCAGCACTCTCCTTCCATCGTCCCTCCACATCTGGTGTACGTAAACACAAGAGTCTTCGTTATAAAGTACGTGAATGTCCCGACCACCATGAACGACATGGGTGGTTAAATTTATAACCTCGATAAAAGGAAATCGGCGTAACCCTCATGTGGGGTGGTTGGTTGCTCTGTGTGTGTGTGTGTGTGTGTGTGTGTGTGTGTGTTTCAGAGTCTGTGATTTTCATTTGTGTTGCGGGGAGAGAGTTTTACACCGTCTCAACTGTATATGTATTTACCATGTATTTACTTTTACACACACACACACACACACACACACACACACACGCGCGCGCGCGCGCGCCTTAGCCCTTCGAGATACCCATTTTATCGAGCAGCCCCTAGGAGTGGATGAACAGCTGGGGTGGATTTCGCACCGGCTGCTGCAAACAGGATTCGAACCTATGCGGGTTTGATCACAGGCAACTCAATCATGCGTGACGGTCAGTAGTGTTAACCTCTACACCACCACAGAGGTCCGTGTGTGTGTGTGTGTGTGTGTGTGTGTGTGTGTGTGTGTGTGTGTGTGTGTGTGTGTGTGTGCAGGGGAAGCAATCTCCTGCAGATGGTTCAGGGTCCTGACTACTGCCGCTAATGAGCATGTGATACAGGTCACCCTTGACACTCTCAAGTCAGACCCTAATTGTGAATACTTTAAACTTATGACTTTATAAGTAGGCTCCAAACTTCCCAGGAAACATCCTCATTACTCGCTGAGAAGTTGTACTAAAACCAGTAGAAGATCCGTCATACCAGACAACCAGGGGAAGATGGCAAAGAAAAAGAGTTTGTGGTAGACGGGTTAAAAGGATTTGGAAAGGAGAAAATATGAGGGACGTGAGTGACATAAGTAGATGTAATACTACAGAAAAGCGATAACGACAAGGAAGTAGACGAAATATTATGATAGTTATACTTTCCAGCCAGAAAAGTCATTCTTAATGGCCAGCAGCAAGTGTGTGTGTGTGTGTGTGTGTGTGTGTGTGTGTGTGTGTGTGACACTATATGTGAGGTGCGTGAATGCCTCTGATTGTGTGTGTGTCTCACCAAGAAAGAGAGGATGTTTGTGTGAATACATATGTGTGTTTATGTGTGTGTGTGTGTTGACACTGTATGTGAGGTGTGTGAATGCCGCTGATTGTGTGTGTGTCCACCAAGAAAGAGAGGATGCTTGTGTGAAGACGCGTGTGTGTGTGTGTGTGTGTGTGTGTGTGTGTGTGTGTGTGTGTGTGTGTGTGTGTGTCATTATGTATTTGCACTGTAGGTGGAGGAAGATTTGCCCACATGTCATCGTACCCAGGTTGGTCACGCGGTTTATCCCACTCATCCACTACTCTTATTCTATGAGAACACTATACACCGGATTTAATATGTTTCTTGCTCGATTTCATGCTATGGCCACTGGTTTCTATCATTGCATTTATTCATAGAACTGTCTTTTATAAGTGTCATGAAGCTAGACTACCAACCTACCACGGCTATAAACAAAACGCCCCTTACTCGACTTTCTTCCATGGTAGACAAATCTATGACCTTTAACTCCTCATTCCTACATAGCTCTCTCAATTCTGTAACCATCTTTTATGTGTGTGTGTGTGTATGTGTGTGTGTGTATAAATCTGAGTGTCTGTCTATGTGTGTAACCACTTAGATTCACCTGTTTGGAGACTATGGGGAGACATGGTGCCCTATCTCTTGACCTTTTAACTCGTCTGTATCAAGATCATGTCGTTAAGCAAGGCTTGCTCGCAGCAACAACTGCAGGAAGTTTTGGATGCAAGAAAAAAGAGTCGTGTAAGCTGAATTTTGTTCAATGTTATGAGTAAGATGAAGAAAGAGTGTGTTAGTGGAGTCAATGTCAGCAACAAATGCTTTTGTGAGAGAGAAATGAAAAGCATTAACCTTGGAGAGGGAGAGGAGAGGAACTTGACAGCTACCGATGTGCTGGTTTACTGCGCAGCCTTCACTAAGCCTCTTGATAACCAGAGAATGGTATGTATGATTGTCAGCATCGTATGTAACTACCTGCTTTGTTGACGTGTACTTCTCCGATAACATCAGTGCACATCTGCTGCTCATCATGTGTTATCATATATGTGTTAACTATTTGCGTTTATGGGGTTATTTAACAGCTGTGGGGCCCTGCTTCTTATTCCTGTTTCAGCGTCATAGAGATGCTTGATCTTCAATTGGGATTTACATTTCCTTACTCTTCGCTTGGGTTGTTCCAAGAGTCTACGGCGATGATGGTGGGACTCGCCACCTCACGTCACTTCTCACACCTCTCTCGTCTAGCTTTCGGCTGTGTCCTATGGTAGTGCGATCTCCTCCATCATCCAAGAACAGCTAGTGTGTTAAGGCCGTCATGCCTGCTTATCATGTCTCTCCTTACTCTTCTTTCGTAAGGGCTTCTTTTCCTTCTTCGTAGCTCGTTCCAATCGCATCTAGCAGCATCCTTATGGCTTCATTACTCTGAAAACGTTCTAGCAATAAGTAGCTCGAGTTGGGAAACCAGATTTTGCAGCATATTTCATTCTGGGGCGGACGTATATACGTCGAGAACATCTTTCTAGACATGATGCAATCCCTGAACTTGAAGGCAATCTAACAGGAAACCATAGTTTCTTCACTCATATAATCCTTCTTACGAACTGTTACGATAAGTTCGGAGTGATGTGAACTGTTTGTTAACTCTGATAATACGACACCTGCAGTCTACTACCCCAGATGGAGTACCGGCCGTCTGGTCTACTTAAACGTCTTCCCATCTGAAAGCATTTTCCAACTTGAATTTTCGTTAGCGATTTGTCCAATCACTACTGCATCTCGTTTAAGATAATCTGCGTCCAATCACTATTGCATCTCGTCTAAGATCCTCTACAGTATTTTGGAGTTTCTGTTGCTTTGAATTACTTTTCAACCATGGCATCATCAGTAAATGAAATCAAGTATGAATTCCTCTCGTTTGGCGAATCATTTTCGTGAATTAGGAATAGTAACAGCTGCAGTGTAAGGGACTCCACTTGTCACCCATGTCCAGCCTGAGAAGGATCCTTTGATATGTCAGGTTAATCCACTGAAACAGTTCTCCTTTGACCCTAGTCCATATTTACCTTCAATAGTCTTCTTTGGAAGACAATATCAAAGGCCTTGTAGTTCCACGATGAACAATCGACCCATCCACCACTATTTTCTAGGATGTTAAATACATGGTCATAAAAATCTATTGGATTCATCAAGCAATATTTTTTCCATCCGAATCCATGTTGTATCTCGTTGATATAACGTCTATCAGTCAAGCGCTCCTCCATCTATTCTCTGATAATCTTCTGTCGTGTGTTGGAGGCTATGCTTGTCATCGATATAGAACACGGCTACCTTCTTTTCACCTTATCAGTGTTGATATAATACCGACTCTCCTCCATACCTCTGGAAGACTCCCCTAACTAAGAGACGTTCTATACAGCAACTTCAATGGTTTCGCACGAGTCCTTAGGCACTCTTTACATACGGCTGACGAGAGGCAATCTAGTCTATGGGCTTCTTACTGCTCTACTTCCCTCTATGACCATCATCCAATAGATTCAGCTTTTCTAAGACATCTTCCTCATCTCGAGCTAGTAGCAAAGGTACCCCCGGGTCTAGTATACGAACTCATTCTAACACTTCATATTCCGTTCCTTGCATGCGTCCTCCTCTCTATCCATAACTTTCCCCTCCGGGTTCTTTATCATGATGATTTTGTCCTGTGCTGTTATCTTCCCTCTTGGATTAACTACGACGTTCGTTTCGTCACTCATTTCCCTCTTTATCCTGAATTAGTATTTCATGGTCCTCTTTCATCCGTCAAATGCAGCCTGACTCTTGTACTTCATACATCTCCCCATGTTGTGTTTTTGTGTTTTTTCATTTTTCCTTATTTTCCTTTCTTCCCTCACTCTACCTTACTGTCGGTACTAACGCCTTGGCTGGGTAATTCACAAAATCTAATAGAGTATTGCCCTCTACCCAGTTTGTTTCTTTGAAGTAGGTATAAAGGCCCTATAGCCTCTTTTATCATCTATACTATCCAGTATCTACTTCATAACTACAAGCACTTCTGTTACTACATGATTCATACCAAAAGCTAGATTATAAACTTTTCTTAGTGGAAGCACGTAGGAAGTGATTTCAATTTCAAGGCTCATGTGCGTGAAAACTAAATCCATCTCATGATGCATCTGATCCTCTAACCCTAGCGACTTTGATATATATGGGCATAAAACCTTCTCTAAAACCATTCCGGAAACTTGAATCTCCCAGTGTTCTCACACTCATGCAGTGCTAAGATATTCCAGTCTGTTTCCTGATGGCTCAATTCCCATAGAATGAAAACGTCATCAGCGCTCTTCACGTCTACCCTCGATTATTCCAGCACCACTGGGATTATCCCCATAATTCTTTCCATTCAAAAATTTAATCAAGTTCTTTTGACGCTCGTGGAGGATTGTGCCCCAGTAAGATTATTAGACGTACTATAATTTCTGGCATTTCTGGTTAAAAGGTCTACTCTTTATCATTACTTCTTGGAATGTCATGGATTCTTTCACAAATAGGGCTAGACCTCCATCGCCTCTGGCTCCATTCTGTTTCCGTGTGTGTGTGTGTGTGTGTGTGTGTGTGTGTGTGTGTGTGTGTGTGTGTGTGTGTGTGTGTGTTTCTAAGAGCGTCATATTTTACGTGCATGCATGACTTCGTCTCTGCTCACAGGTTTCACGTAGATAAATATATCTATTACTATCCGAGTGTGTACATATGTCTGTGTTTGTTTGCAGGCGTATACGGTGTGTATATGTTTCTTGTGTTTGTTTTGTTACTGTTGTCTGGTTATGTATTTACGTATGCCTGCATCAATTTGTGTGCACGCGGGTGAGTGAGAGTCTCGACAACGAGACTAACTAAAGACAGGGTTAGTGCGTGGCGCTCACCACATGTCTTGCTTGTTGCATAATGTTGTTACTCTAGGAGGCCACTCCTCTGAGGCTGTCATCTATTCTAGGCGCACTCGGTGCTAGCTTCAGCCATGAGTCTAAAGTCTCACTACTCACTCCATACATGTCTCTAAATTCTCCTGGAACTGCCATGATCAATCTCTCAAGTCTCTTTGCTGGTCATTGGCATGTTTTCGAGCGACATGCGTTTCGTAATTTTCCAGGAATAACTCCCAACCTATTGGTCCAGCATCTCCCACTTGAGATAGTTATAGATCTAAAGCTTTATGTTTGATGCCTTCTGTTTGCTGCCAAGTGCCTATCATCATGCAAGGCTCCCTTCTGTCCAAACTATATAGCTCAAGCTCTACTATCCGTTGACGGGTGACCACAAGACACACTGACATTCTGTTCCATATACACTGAACAATGTCTTCATCTACTGTCTCCCTCTTGTTGTGATTGTTATCATTATCCTTCCACTCGTTATCTCTCTTGACAGCACTATCGTATCGATATGTTCCTTATCTTCAAGTTTTACATTTACAGTGACACTAAAGTCTTCGACATTTTCTTCGTTTAAATATCATCTTCCCCGTCGGGGCTTTGTGGGAAGGCGTTAATACCCTGTCAATCGCTCCAAAACTTTTTGTTGACATTTCTTCATTAAATGTTGTTGAGGAGTCCTCCGCATCTTTGTACGCCATCGTTCAGGTCACTTTATAGTTCCTCTTGGTCCTTTTCATTACCCAAAGATTCACAGACTTAAGCGCCATCTGCAGGACACCTGATAATTGTCTCCCTTGCATCCTTGTATGTGCTATCATGATGAGACAGATTACACCAGCTAACGCTCTCTTATGCTACACCTGAAAGGACACTTTCTTCAACAAACATGATTCCTCACGTCACTACCCTGAGCTTTCTGTTGGTCACAATATCTTTAATCCACATTTATAGTTATTCTTTGATCTTTCGTCCGACTATTAACCAAATGACAATTCATAGTTTTCTTTGTTAGATGCCTTTGCATAATTCAAAGAGCCGATGTTAATTCTCTTCCACTCAGTTAAGCTTTCGTGAATATCATGATGCATTAGTTGAATACTTTTCAGTTGATACAAATCCGTGTTGTCTTTCGTGAATTAAACTCTTCTTTATCAAGCTCTCTCTTACTACTTCTTTAGCACTCGTATATTTTGATTATGTCTGGTTTTAGGCCAACTGGCCTAAAATGCTTTGGAATTAACACCGAAATGTCTTAGTGCATTGCTGTTATACATGTCACTGTGTATATCTGCTGTACTTGACTTTGTATCCTAAGAAGTTTTATTATTGTAAGTTTCAGCTTTTTACGATATATGCCTGGAGTTTCAATCGGCCTCAGGGATGAGTTCTCTTTATGTTGGTCAATCGCTTGTGCTCTTCGCTGAAATACTTACAGTTTCCGAGAAAAAAATTGCCCGCCCCATATATTTTCAAAGTCCATTCACGCCTTTTTTGTGGGTGCAAGCACAGAACTCTCTCGAAGAGAAATCATCGTACATCTGGTCGCTAAGACTAGTGTTTCTAACGGTGTGAGCACCAGCATCTCGCCTCAGGCTATCTTTAGGGAAGAAGGTTCTTTCTTCACTTCTCCCTGGCTGCCACTTCATTTTGGGAATTTCGCTGCATTTATGCCACCTATGCTTAAAGATGATTGGTTCTTATCTGTCTAATTAGGAGAAAATCCGAATTCTTGTTTGAAGGCAGGAATATGTTGGTGCATTGTGATTTCTACGAGCTCTGGGTGTCGGAATATATGATCATGCGGATGCTTGCCAACACTAGTGGCATCCATGACACCATCATACAAACACCAAAACCTTTGCCTGGTCGCCCAAGGAAGACTTCGAGATCAACAGATAACCTCCTAAGACGAAAGGTATTGAATCAACCCTGCATTTCAGCCCTCGAACTCATGAAAAGCCATCCAAAACTTCTAGGAAACGTTTCTCAAAGAACAATTCAGCATAGCCAGCAAATGAAATTTCACATACCCTCCCGCAAACCAGCTGACCAACTCCTTACGAAGGGAACGAAATGCGAACGACTCGCATATGCAAAGAAACATAAGGACTAGAGTGAGCAACAGTGGAGTAACGCGATTTTTTCCGATGAACGTTCATTCAGTGTGTAGCCAAGGTAGGGGAGGATGAGGAGGCCGGGGGGTGCCAGCCTGTGTGACTTGTTTCAAAATGAAGACGATGAAACGCCCAGATAGCGTGATGATCTGGGGTTGCTTTAATGGTGAAATGGGTAGGGCACGAATGCTCTCTCCCCACTCTAACACTACCGGTAGCAACATCCAACATGAAAAAGAATGGGAGAAAAACCATGCTTCAGTGAAGTAAGCCTGCGTGGAATTCAACAGGGCAGAACATGAGAGATATCTTACTATGAAAATCATTACACTGTCCACTCCTTTGCTTTGCTTCGATAAATTTTTGGATCTAGAATAAGGAAAAGGGATTCAAGTATGTGTATCTTTTGTCTTTAGTTCATTCAGTAGATACTTTAACCTACAAGTGTATATGCACCACGGGTCAGATTCGATCCCTGGGTGTATATAAATTATCTTTCTATGAATATATTTTTCACATCATCGACGTGGCAATAAAGTCTATGTTACTCCAGGTCATATAAGGTTGGCGTACAGCACAAAACGCTGGGTGATTCCTGGCTGTGTCTTTTAACCTCCGTGAGGCCGACGAAGCTGGGCGCCTCTCCCAGGGTTCGAATCCGACCCGTGATCTAAATACATTAGTTATTCTACAGATATACCTGTCACACAACTGATGCTGCGATACACTGAAGTCCGTGCAACCCCCACAGAGATGAGGTTAGGGCAAAGCACAAAACATTTAGTAACTAGTGGCTGCCTTTTTACCTACGTGTGGCCGAAGTAGCTGGACGCCCCTCACAGGGTTCGAATCCAACACATGTTGCATATACATTTGTCTCTATATAATCTGGAAGCGTTGAAGAATGTGTGGAAGTCGAGAACGTTATCCCGGAGAGCAAAAATGGGTATGTGTGAAGGAATAGTAGTTCCAACAATGTTATATGGTTGCGAAGCGCGGGCTATAGACAGGGTTGTACGGAGGAGGGTGGATGTATTGGAAATGAAATGTTTGAGGACAATATGTGGTGAGCGGAGGTTTGATCGAGTAAATAATGAAGGGCTAAGAGAGATGTGTGTTAATAAAAAGAGAGTGGCTGAGAGAGCAGAAGAGGGTGTTTTGAAATGGTTTTGTCACATGGAGAGAATGAGTGAGGAAAGATTGACAAAAAGAATGTATGTGTCAGAGGTGGAGGGAACGAGGAGAAGTGGGAGACCAAAATGGAGGTGGAAAGATGGAGTGAAAAAGATTTTGAGCGATCGAGGCCTGAACATGCAGGAGGATGAAAGGCGTGCAAGGAATAGAGTGAACTGGAACGATGTGGTATACCCGGGGTCGACAAGCTATCAATGGATTGAACCAGGGCATGTGAAGCGTCTGAGGTAAACCATGGAAAGCTTTGTGGGGACTGGATGTGGAAAGCGAACTGTGGTTTCGGTGCATTATACATGAGAGCAAGAGACAGAGTGTGAACGAATGTGGCCTTTGTTGTCTTTTCCTAGCGCTACCTCGCGCGCATGCGGGGGGGAGGGGGTTGTCATTTCATGTGTGGAGGGGTGGCGACGGGGATGAATAAAGGCAACAAGTATGAATTATGTATATGTGTATACATGTACATGTCTGTGTATGTATATATATAAATGTATATGTTGAAATGTATAAGTATGTATATGTGCGTGTTCGAACGTGCATACATATACATGTGTATGTGGGTGGATTGGGCCATTCTTTCGTCTGTTTCCTTGCGTTACCTCGCTAACGCGGGAGATAGAAACAGAGTATAATAAATATGTATATACATATGGAGAGTATTGGTATACATGGGGTGTTCAGTGTTGTAAATGGAAATGGTGAAGAGCTTGTAGATTTATGTGCTGAAAAAGGACTGGTGATTGGGAATACCTGGTTTAAAAAGCGAGATATACATAAGTATACGTATGTAAGTAGGAGAGATGGCCAGAGAGCGTTATTGGATTACGTGTTAATTGACAGGTGCGCGAAAGAGAGACTCTTGGATGTTAATGTGCTGAGAGGTGCAACTGGAGGGATGTCTGATCATTATCTTGTGGAGGCGAAGGTGAAGATTTGTATGGGTTTTCAGAAAAGAAGAGTGAATGTTGGGGTGAAGAGGGTGGTGAGAGTAAGTGAGCTTGGGAAGGAGACTTGTGTGAGGAAGTACCAGGAGAGACTGAGTACAGAATGGAAAAAGGTGAGAACAATGGAAGTAAGGGGAGTGGGGGAGGAATGGGATGTATTTAGGGAATCAGTGATGGATTGCGCAAAAGATGTTTGTGGCATGAGAAGAGTGGGAGGTGGGTTGATTAGAAAGGGTAGTGAGTGGTGGGATGAAGAAGTAAGATTATTAGTGAAAGAGAAGAGAGAGGCATTTGGTCGATTTTTGCAGGGAAAAAATGCAATTGAGTGGGAGATGTATAAAAGAAAGAGACAGGAGGTCAAGAGAAAGGTGCAAGAGGTGAAAAAGAGGGCAAATGAGAGTTGGGGTGAGAGAGTATCATTAAATTTTAGGGAGAATAAAAAGATGTTCTGGAAGGAGGTAAATAAAGTGCGTAAGACAAGGGAGCAAATGGGAACTTCAGTGAAGGGCGCTAATGGGGAGGTGATAACAAGTAGTGGTGATGTGAGGAGTATTTTGAAGGTTTGTTGAATGTGTTTGATGATAGAGTGGCAGATATAGGGTGTTTTGGTAGAGGTGGTGTGCAAAGTGAGAGGGTTAGGGAAAATGATTTGGTAAACAGAGAAGAGGTAGTAAAAGCTTTGCGGAAGATGAAAGCCGGCAAGGCAGCAGGTTTGGATGGTATTGCAGTGGAATTTATTAAAAAAGGGGGTGACTGTATTACTGACTGGTTGGTAAGGTTATTTGATGTATGTATGACTCATGGTGAGGTGCCTGAGGATTGGCGGAATGCGTGCATAGTGCCATTGTACAAAGGCAAAGGGGATAAGAGTGAGTGCTCAAATTACAGAGGTATAAGTTTGTTGAGTATTCCTAGTAAATTATATGGGAGGGTATTGATTGAGAGGGTGAAGGCATGTACAGAGCATCAGATTGGGGAAGAGCAGTGTGGTTTCAGAAGTGGTAGAGGATGTGTGGATCAGGTGTTTGCTTTGAAGAATGTATGTGAGAAATACTTAGAAAAGCAAATGGATTTGTATGTAGCATTTATGGATCTGGAGAAGGCATATGATACAGTTGATAGAGATGCTCTGTGGAAGTTATTAAGAATATATGGTGTGGGAGGCAAGTTGTTAGAAGCAGTGAAAAGTTTTTATCGAGCATGTAAGGCATGTGTACGTGTAAGAAGAGAGGAAAGTGATTGGTTCTCAGTCAATGTAGGTTTGCGGCAGGGGTGTGTGATATCTCCATGGTTGTTTAATTTGTTTATGGATGGGGTTGTTAGGGAGGTAAATGCAAGAGTTTTGGAAAGATGGTCAAGTATGAAGTCTGTTGTGGATGAGAGAGCTTGGGAAGTGAGTCAGTTGTTGTTCGCTGATGATACAGCGCTGGTGGCTGATTCATGTGAGAAACTGCAGAAGCTGGTGACTGAGTTTGGTAAAGTGTGTGAAAGAAGAAAGTTAAGAGTAAATGTGAATAAGAGCAAGGTTATTAGGTACAGTAGGGTTGAGGGTCAAGTCAACTGGGAGGTAAGTTTGAATGGAGAAAAACTGGAGGAAGTAAAGTGTTTTAGATTTCTGGGAGTGGATCTGGCAGCGGATGGAACCATGGAAGCGGAAGTGAATCATAGGGTGGGGGAGGGGGCGAAAATCCTGGGAGCCTTGAAGAATGTGTGGAAGTCGAGAACATTATCTCGGAAAGCAAAAATGGGTATGTTTGAAGGAATAGTGGTTCCAACAATGTTGTATGGTTGCGAGGCGTGGGCTATGGATAGAGTTGTGCGCAGGAGGATGGATGTGCTGGAAATGAGATGTTTGAGGACTATGTGTGGTGTGAGGTGGTTTGATCGAGTAAGTAACGTAAGGGTAAGAGAGATGTGTGGAAATAAAAAGAGCGTGGTTGAGAGAGCAGAAGAGGGTGTTTTGAAATGGTTTGGGCACATGGAGAGAATGAGTGAGGAAAGATTGACCAAGAGGATATATGTGTCGGAGGTGGAGGGAACGAGGAGAAGTGGGAGACCAAATTGGAGGTGGAAAGATGGAGTGAAAAAGATTTTGTGTGATCGGGGCCTGAACATGCAGGAGGGTGAAAGGAGGGCAAGGAATAGAGTGAATTGGATCGATGTGGTATACCGGGGTTGACGTGCTGTCAGTGGATTGAATCAGGGCATGTGAAGCGTCTGGGGTAAACCATGGAAAGCTGTGTAGGTATGTACATTTGCGTGTGTGGACGTATGTATATACATGTGTATGGGGGTGGGTTGGGTCATTTCTTTCGTCTCTTTCCTTGCGCTACCTCGCAAACGCTGGAGACAGCGACAAAGCAAAAATAATATATATATATATATATATATATATATATATATATATATATATATATATATATATATATATATATATGAGAAGCGTGGGGAGTGGGCAGATTAGGAAGGGTAGTAAGTGGTAGGATGGAGAAGTAAGATTATTAGTGAAAGAGAAGAGAGAGGCATTTGGACGATTTTTGCAGGGAAATAATGCAAATGACTGGGATGTATAAAAGAAAGAGGCAGGAGGACAAGAGAACGGTGCAAGAGGCGAAAAAGAGGGCAAATGAGAGATGGGGTGAGAGAGTATCATTAAATTTTAGCGAGAAGAAAAAGATGTTTTGGAAGGAGGTAAATAAAGTGCGTAAGACAAGGGAACAAATGGGAACAAAAGTGAAAGGGGCTAATGGGGAGGTGATAAGTAGTAGTAATGTGAGAAGGAGATGGAGTGAGTAATTTGAAGGTTTGTTGAATGTGTTTGATGATAAAGTGGCAGATAAAGGGTGTTTTGGGCGAGGTGGTGTGCAAAGTGAGAGGGTTAGGGAGAATGATTTGTAAACAGAAAAGAAGTAGTAAAAGCTCTGCGGAAGATGAAAGCCGGCAAGGCAGCTGGTTTGGATGGTATTGCAGTGGAATTTATTAAAAAGGGGGGTGACAGTATTGTTGACTGGCGGAATGCTTGCATAGTGCCATTATAGAAAGGCAAAGGGGATAAGAGTGAGTGCTCAAATTACACAGGTATAAGTTTGATGAGTATTCCTGGGAAATTATATGGGAGGGTATTGATTGAGAGGGTGAAGGCATGTACAGAGCATCAGACTGGGGAAGAGCAGTGTGGTTTCCGAAGTGGTAGAGGATGTGTGGATCATGTGTTTGCTTTGAAAAATGCATGTGAAAAATACTTAGAAAAACAAATGGATTTGTACGTAGGATTTATGGATCTGGAGTAGGCATATGGTAAGAGTTGATGGAGATGCTCTGTGGAAGGTATTAAGATTATATGGTGTGGGAGGCAAGTTGTTAGAAGCAGTGAAAAGTTTTTATCGAGGATGTAAGGCATGTGTATGTGTAGGAAGAGAGGAAAGTGATTGGTTCTCAGTGAATGTTGGTTTGCGGCAGGGGTGCGTGATGTCTCCATGGTTGTTTAATTTGTTTATGGTGGGGTTGTTAGGGAGGTGAAAGCAAGAGTTTTGGAAAGAGGGGCAAGTATGCAGTCTGTTGTGGATGAGAGAGCTTGGGAAGTGAGTCAATTGTTGTTCGCTGATGATACTGCCCTGGTGGATGATTCGGGTGAGAAACAGCAGAACCTGGTGACTGAGTTTGGTAAAGTGTGTGAAAGAAGAAAGCTGAGAGTAAATGTGAATAAGAGCAAGGCTATTAGGTACAGTAGGGTTGAGGGACAAGTTAACTGGGATGTAAGTTCGAATGGAGAAAAACTGGAAGAAGTGAAATGTTTTAGATAGGGAGTGGATTTGGCAGCGGATGGAACCATGGAAGCGGAAGTAAATCATAGGGTGGGGGAGGGGGCGAAAGTTCTGGGAGCGTTAAAAAAAGTGTGGAAGTCGAGAACGTTATCATGGAAAGCAAAAATGGGTATGTTTGAAGGAATAGTGGTTCCAACAACGTTATATGGTTGCGAGGTGTGGGCTATAGATGGAGTTCTGCAGAGGAGGGTGGATGTGCTGGAAATGAGATGTTTGAGGACACTATGTGGTGTGAGGTGGTTTGATGAAAGGATAAGAGATGTGTGGTAATAAAAAGAGTGTGGTTGAAAGAACAGAAGAGGGTGCTTTGAAATGGTTCGGTCACATGGAGAGATTGACAAAAAGGACATATGTGTCAGAGGTGGAGGGAATGAGGGGAAGTGGGAGACCAAATTGGAGGTGGAAAGATAGAGTGAAAAAGATTTTGAGTGATCGGGGCCTGAACATGCAGGAGGGTGAAGGGAGTGCAAGGAATAGAGTGAATTGGAACGATGTGGTATACCGGGGTCGACGTGCTGTCAACGGATTGAACCAGGGCATGTGAAGCGCCTGGGGTAAACCATGGAAAGTTTTGTGGGGCGTGGATGTGGAAAGGGAGCTGTGGTTTCGGTGCATTATACATGACAGCTAGAGACTGAGTGTGAACGAATGTGGCTTTTGTTGTCTTTTCCTAGTGCTACCTCGCGCACATGTGGGGGGGGGGGGGTTATTCCATGTTTGGTGTGGTGGCGACGGGAATGAAGAAGGGCAGACAGTATATATTATGTACATGTGTATATATGTATATATATGTAATCGTTGAGACGTATAGGTATGTATATGTGCGTGTGTGGACGTGTATGTATATACATGTGTATGTGGGTAGGTTGGGTCATTCTTTCGTCTGTTTCCTTGCGCTATCTCGCTAACGCGGGAGACAGCAACAAAGTATAATGAATATATATATATATATATATATATATATATATATATATATATATATATATATATATATATATATATATATATATATTTGCCTTCATGTTTCATTGATAATTGCCTAATACCTGTAGTCATCCATGTCGACAGGTACATGTTCTTGTGAAGGCTGAACACTTATTCATTTTCAATCAGAGTTTAACCTTATGCAAATCGCGACTAAGATACACGCCACACGCTAACACTGCCAGGCTCGTGCAAGTCTCTGATTTCAACATCGGGTTTCACCTCTTGTGTTCAAGGGCCAGCGTATCCATCTTGTAAAGTAATACTATACACTGGATGTTTGTGTTCTGTTGGACTCAGTGGCCAGATATCATATCGTATACCTCAAACACAGTAAGACCTGTTGAGCCCAGTTGGGCACAACAGGTCATACGCAGTGGGCAATCACGACCAACCTTTAAAATTACGTGCTGTTTATATAGGGTAGTTTATGGGTCTGTGATATTCTAGCAGTTTCTCCGAGTTGATTCTCGTGCCATAATTCTCCCTTCATATGCCAAGTTGAGGAAAAAAAATTCTCATTACAGCGAGATCATCGATATTTGAAATATTGGAATTGAATATTATCACTTAAACAAATAACCACAACATTTTGACTCTAGTGAATCACCGACATATAATTTCTGACGTGATGCACACAAGTAGTTAAAGCTCGCGACGCCTGTATCATCTTAACACAGGGCCTACCTAGTGGTTCCGCACGCAACCCTCCCCCTTGAAGCGCACGGCCTCTCCCCACCATCGTTGTCTGTGGGTAACTGAGGAGAGTCATCATTTCACCCGAGCCAATTAAGAGTTGCATGTGACATGTGGTATCTACATGTGCCTCTAGAAAGAGCAGGTATATTCATTCAAACGTGAGTGAGAAAATTAAAGTAGGTTTGTGTGTGTGTGTGTGTGTGTGTGTGTGTGTGTGTGTGTGCACGCGCGCGCGTCTTTCCCTAGGCTTGCACATATCATTCTGCCATGGTAATCTACGGTATGTGCTAACTGGAGAAACTTTTGTTGGCAAATTAGAGTTACGGAGAATTAACACATCTCAAGAGAGGGCGAGAAATATGGGAACATGTTAATCCTATCTTTTCCCAGCAGAACATATACAACGAAGTGGAGAACGTTTACAGCGCTAGAGACAGGGGAAGGTTTGACAGAACATAGCCAAATCCGTCCAACACTGGCAACAGGAACAGAATTTACCATATTAGATTCAATACAGAGATCAGTGGTTGGGAGTTTCTTGACAATGGTTCTGAATTTTGTCAACATAATGTCAGTGATGAGTAGTGTTGCGAGGAGCATCTAGACTAAGTTGGATACTCAAACACTGGTATTAACCATAAGAGGTACGGTGAGTGCTCTGTGAGTCATTGGTGATATTCAGAAAACTATACAAGGCAAATAAACTGCTCAGAAATAATACAGGTGTTGTGGGATGATAGATGAACCAGAGGTGTGTGACCACTTGGGTCTTCTAGAGGTGTTATGGACACCAGAACAGCTATCGACGGTATTCTGAACACTTTGTGGATCACTCTCGGTGTTGTGGTATTTGTAACATAGCAAGTTCTGTAGGAGCCACAGGAAGCAATCATACTCTTTCATACGAATTACACTGGCTTAGTGGATAGGTCACAGGGGCCCCTGTCGCTTTAATTAGGACCAGCTAATGATGGTATAATATTCCATACATTAGAAAAACGTAATACTTTGATCTCTTTGTTATATGACTGCGGACGTGGCAGCACTAACAATTTCCTCTGAACAGGACTTAGTGTAAACAATGAGAGGTAATGCATGGCATCTGTAACGTCGAACAGGTAACTATATCAACAAATAACATCAGTCCTAGGACTCAGCCACACTGTGCTTGCACCTCGTACCCTTGCAGCAAAATGATAATGTAAGCAAGTTTGGGTTGACATCGCTGAAGTTCTTTACAGAAAAACAAGTGAGGTTTTATGACACTTTAGCTCACATTATAGATGCTTTGATGGTCACCGTTTGACACCATATAAGTGAGTACAATCGCAATGACACATTTGAAATACTACACTCGGGGAAAGAACTCTGCATACAAATGTCAGTTTCCTCATTGTCGAGCGGCACGTGCAATCGTCTGGCTCAGTGAGAGTGGACCATAAATTTCCCGGTAAGATCCCTGAGCGACCTGAAACCTCTTAGTGTAGGATGACTGGACCTAACATCTCGAACTCTGTGATATTCTTTACCCTGAAGGTTCTCCAATTATTTGCCTGTCCAACACGTCTGAGAACTTATCAAACAGGGAAAACAAGAAGGACTTTTCATAATACCCTTAACGAGGCACTGTAAACTCTAATGTCATTTATTATCTATACTGCTTTAACGAAAATGATCAACGTTGCTTCGATATCAGACTAGATTCACTAAATTTCTGTTATATTGTATGAAACACAATCATTAAATCCGTAAAATCGTTCATTATTTCAAAGCTACGATCTGCAAATCCCAGACAGCCAGCTGAAATACACGTTCACCGAACGACCTGACGAAGGTCTATATGGAGTTGGCCTCGAGAGAAATGTGTCAAACAGCGCCATAATTCTTGCTTGACGACCCTCGAGTGACAAGTCTTCTGGGAAGAGGACAATGTCGTCAGTCTTTATGTGGAGGGGACAGAGGAAGAACCAGGAGGGGAAGGAGGAGGAACCAGGAGGGGACGCAGGAGGAACCAGGAGGGGACGGAGGAGGAACCAGAAGGGGACGGAGGAGGAACCAGGAGGGGAAGGAGGGGAAACCAGGAGGGGACGGAGGAGGAACCAGAAGGGGAAGGAAGAGGAACCAGGAGGGGACGCAGGAGGAACCAGGAAGGGAACGAGGAGGAACCAGGAGGGGACGCAGGAGGAAACAAAGGCACAGAAAAATGAGGAAGGGAAGAAGGAGAAGGAGAGGAAGGAGGAATAGGACAAAATTCAAGATGGCAGGGAAACAGAATACATAAGTGATGTGAAATCAGTAGAGCATGTATGGGAAGGGGAAACCCTGCGACATCGATATATTAGAATCAAAGACGTTCTGGTACACACATGAGGAACCATCAGTGGTTTGCAAAATATCTATTTCATTTATTATACTTAACCGCAGTCTCCCGCGTTAGCAAGGTAACACAAGGAAACAGACGAGGAATGGCTCAACCCACCCACATACACATGTATATACATAAACGCCCAACACGCATACAAACATACATATACATTTCAACGTATACATACATATACATACACAGACATATACATATATACACATTTACACATCCATACTTGCTGCCACCATCCATTCCCGTCGCCATCCAGCCACAGACGATGAAGTGAAGACCCCCCCCCCCCCCCCTCCGGGGAGGCAGCGCCAGGAACAGACAAAAAAGAACATATTTGTTCACACTCAGTCTCCAGCTGTCATGCGTAATGCACCGAAACCACAGCTCCCTATCCACATTCAGGCCCCACAAAACTTTCCATGGTTTACCCCAGACGCTTCACATGTCCTGTTTCAATCTAACACATTCTTCAACGCTCCCAGAACCTTCGCCCCCTCCCCCACTCTATGACTCACTTCCGCTTCCTTGATTCCACCCGCTGCCAAATCCACTTCCAGATATCTAAAACACTTCACTTCCTCCAGTTTCTCTCCATTCAAACTTAACTTCCACCTAACTCATCCCTCACCCCTACTTAAGCTATTAATCTTGCTCTTATTCGCATTTTCTCTCGACTTTCTTTTTTCATACACTTTAGCAAACTCAGTCACCAACTTCTGCAGTTTCTCACCTGTATCATTAGCGAACAAGAACTGACTCACTTCCTAAGCCCTCTCATCCACAACAGACTGCATACTTGCTCCTCTCACCAAAACTCTTGCATTCACCTCCCTAATCACCCCATTCATAAACAAATCAAACAACCATGGAGAAATCACGCACCCCTGCCGCAAACCGACATTCATTGGGAACCAATCACTTTCCTCTCTTCCCACTCGTATACATGCCTTACATCCTTGGTAAAAGCTTTTCACTGCTTCTAGCAACTTACCCCCCACACGATATACTCTTAAAACCTTCCACAAAGCATCTTTATCAACCTTATCATATGCCTTCTCCAAATCCATAAATGCTACATACAAATCCATCTGTTTTTCTAAGTATTTCTTACATACGTTCTTCAAAACAAACACCTGATCCTCACATGCACTACCACTTCTGAAACCATATATATATATATATATATATATATATATATATATATATATATATATATATATATATATAGATAGATAGATAGATAGATAGATAGATAGATAGATAGATAGATAGATAGAGAGAGAGAGAGAGAGAGAGAGAGAGAGAGAGAGAGAGAGAGAGAGAGAGAGAGAGAGAGAGAATTTCAAACACTTCTTCAAGAGACATATACGTGATGGATAAGAGAGATAGCTGTGCGTCGCCACCACAGCTGGCAGCTTGGGAAATTGATATATCAACACAGATGGCAAGAACTAATTATAGCATTTGTGCAGAATACCTCGTCAAGTACATACATCAAAAACAGATGGAAAAAAATAGATAATGAATATGCCATCACAGAAAACACAACTGTTGCTGGAGCAGCGATTATGTGGAGAGAAAAAAGAAAATAAGATGAGGAAAAATTATCACTTCACTGCGGTGGGCAACTGATGATAATGCTATACGTAAACAGTGACCAAGACATGTTGAAGGGATCCATGACTAGTGGAAACACCCAGCTGATCAGTTTTAAGAATAATGAATTCCCAACTGGAGTCGCCAGAAGCCGTGGCTGAGCTCAAGGACACCTTGAATAATATAGGCAGCTAAAGTGTCAGCATACATTAACAAAATACTGTAAAGTTATGAGCAGGGAATATTGCTTACTATACAAACTAGTAGAGGGGGGGCGAAGAGTGGATAAATAACACTTGAGACGTGCTAGAATGTCTGAACAGACAATCGCAAAATAGATAAATGAATGAATAAATAAAATAGTTCTGAAATGAAAAGTTCAGAAATGGATAATGCAAGTCCCTCTGAAACGTGGCCAGTGAGTGACAGTATTGATGACAAGGCAACGACGGGAGTTCAAACAGAACCAGAAATGTCCATTAAGATACAGGGCGAAGAATCTGTTATACGAATCAGGGAAGAGATATTAAGTTTTCCGAAGCGTTGAAAAAGACGCTGAACACTTGAAACGAGGGTAGTTATGTTCGAAATAATGGCCAGTACTCTGATTTGACTAGATAATATTTAGGTTAATAAAACAAACAAACACCGCGATGAATCGCAAGTAGATAGAAACCTGAAGGAAGAAAAGAAGAAGGAAATCACAGAGGCAGTACACATGAATAAAAAGGCCTCAATAACAGAACGATCAAGAGGAAGTGATAAGCGAGGTGTAACCGGAGACGATCGGTAACACACATACGACACGAGCTGAAAAAAAGGGTGAAAATCTGCTAAGTGAAGGGAACTGACATACCTTTGATCGAGACATCTGCATCAACATGATATAGACAAACTAAAATTGTTGGATATTTGAACTAAGAGTAACTTGCATATACATCACTGATGACTGGTTGAGACATAAAATTTAATATTTGGACGGAAAATCATATCCTACATTATGTCCCAGTAGCTGAGAAAAAGATTACCAAGGAAATAGACGTGAATACTCTTCCCGACACGATCAAAGTTTAAGGAGGGAGGAAGAAAGCATAGAGGAACTGAGAGACTAGCTCTCTATGCAAAAGAGAACTTACTGTTCCATGGGTTACAAAAGAATTTAGGGTCAATAAATCAGTAAATAATGATGATAATCACGACTGACAAAGACCACCTTATTGTAGTCATAGTGCAGACTCCTCCGAGAGATACCATGGGATTGAAATATAGTAAAATGAATGAAGGTACGATAATAATGGTGCGAGAGGTGGCAAGAACAGCTCTGCGGTGCCAGAGTAGGTCTTCATAACTGAGGACTTTTAACATTTGGGAAATCTAAAACAGATTCTGGGACCTACACATCAAATGAGAAGTGACATCAAAAATGACTTTAATGCGTTCAAAAATCTTCCCTTGCCAATAGATCAGTGGCAGTGCCTTGCCAACCATGATCTTTCATTGATTCTTATGTTAGCTAAGGCGGCACGGGCAACTGAGTGCCCTAATTAAGACCAACTCGTTAATAATGTTGAAGTTGGAGAAAAGTTTCGTATAAGTGATCACAGATGACTTAGTTTTGAGGCTGCTTTTAATGCTGCATGTTGGTCACTATGATATTCGTGAAAATGACGGAAAAGGAAAATGACATGAACGTAGATTGGAAGATGTTCAGTAAAACCTTCAAAGCAGTAGAGGAAACATACGTGCCAGTGCGTAGTAGACGGTCTATTTCTAAAACGAAACCATTGTAGTGGAACAGTAAAATAAATAAGTTCCTGGTGTCTGAGACAACAGCTCTTAAGAAGCTCATAGAGACCAATAACCAACATAACTATATTATGTAAATACCCGCAGAAAAAGAATGCTATACTATAGAATAAACGTCAATATGAAGCGTATACCGCTGAGAATAGCAAGAGAAACCCTAAGGAGTTTTACATTTATGTTAGAAGTAAGAGAGTCATTATCCAATAAAAATGTCCATTGATTACGGAAGAGAGAGACTTGGTTTGAGACAAAGAAGTCATGGGAAATACATTTATTGAAATTTTTGCATCTGTATTTACGAGCGAAGATACACCCTAAGGGAAAGTTCTTCCACCAACTGACATAAAATCAGAAGACATACTTTCAGCAGTAAACAAAATGAATACAACTTCAACGGCAGGCCATGATAAGTTTTATTTGAGAACAATGAAAGAGGCGAAAAATGAAAGTTAATCCAATGACTGACCCTATCAATGAGTCAATTGCTATGGAGAAAGTTCCATATGAATGGAAGTATGCCAATGTAACACCGACATTCAAAGAAAAAAAAGTATGTCACTATTTGGAAAACATTCTATTAGCTAAACATCTGTAGATGGGAAACTTATGGAAACCATCTTTCGACATAGAAATGTAAACCATTTAGAGGACCACCACTTGATACAAGATTCTTAGCTTGGATTTCGACGAAATTTTTTGTTTGGCAAGTTTTCTTGATTTCTTTAATGATGTAATCAATATGTATAACGAAAAGAAGCAGTTAATATTATTCATCTAGATATTCAAAAAACTTTCGACAGGGTTGCCCATCAAAGGTTGCTAAAAAAGATTAAGTCATACGGCTCTGATGAAGTTATACTAAAGTCGATAGCAGATAGGTTGATTGGCCGTAAACAAAGAACTGTGATTAATGGGCAAGTGGAGTGTCACAACGATCAGTACTGGGACAGATGAAAAGCTTTTATCGAGGATGTAAGGCATGTGTACCAGTAGGAGGAGAGGGAAGTGATTGGTTCTTAGTGAATGTCGCTTTGCGGCAGGGGTGCGTGATGTCTCCATGGATGTTTAATTTGTTTATGGATGGGGTGGTTAGGGAGGCGAATGCAAGAGTTTTGGAGAGAGGGGCGAGTATGCAGTCTGTTGTGGATGAGAGGACTTGGGAAGTGAGTCAGTTGTTCGCTGATGATATAGCGCTGGTGGCTGATTCGGGTTAGAAACTGCAGAAGTTGGTGACTGAGTTTGGTAAAGTGTGTGAAAGAAGAATGCCTAGAGTAAATGTGAATAGGAGCAAGGTTATTCGGTTCAGTAGGGTTGAGGGACAAGTTAATTGGGAGGTAAGTTTGAATGGAGAAAAACTGGAGGAAGTGAAGCGTTTTAGATATCTGGGAGTGGATTTAGCAGCGAATGGAATCGTGGAAACGGAAGAAAGTCATAGGGTGAAGGATGGGGCGAAAGTTCTGGAAGCGTTGAAGAATCTGTGGAAGGCGAGAACGTTATCTTGGAGAGTAAAATGGGTATGTTTGAAGGAATAGTGGTTCCAACAATGTTATATGGTTGCGAGGCATGGGTTATAGGTAGGGTTGTGCGGAGGACGGTGGATGTGCTGGAAATGAGATGTTTGAGGACATGTGCGAGGTGGTTTGATCAAGTAAGTAATGAAAGAGTAAGAGAGATGTGTGGTAATAAAGAGTGTGTTGAGAGAGCAGAAGAGGGTGTATTGAAATGGTGTGGTCACATGGAGAGAATGAGTGAGGAAAGATTGACAAAGAAGATATACTTGTCAGAGGTGGAGAAAACGAGAAGTGGGACACCAAAATAGAGGTGGAAGGATAGAGTGAAAAAGATTTTGGGCGATCGTTGCCCAAGCATACACGAGGGTGAAAGGAGTGCAAGGAATAGAGTGAATTGGAAAGATGTGGTATACCGGGGTTGAAGTTTAGTCAATCGATTGAACCAGGGCATGTAAAGTGTCTGGGGTAAACCATGGAAAGTTTTGTGGGGCCTGGATGTGGCAAGGGAGCTGTGGTTTCGGTGCATTACACATGACAGATAGAGACTGAGTATGAGCCCCAGGCGCTTCATACGCCCTGGTTCAATCCATTGACAGCACGTCGACCCTGGTATACCGCATCGTTCCAATTCATTCTATTCCTTGCACGCCTTTCAACCTCCTGCATGTTCAGAACCCGATCACTCAAAATCTTTTTCACTCCATCTTTCCACCTCCAATTTGGTCTCCCACTTCTCCTCATTCCCTCCACCTCTGACACATATGTCCTCCTTGTCAATCTTTCCTAACTCATTCTTTCCATGTGACCAAAACATTTCAAAACACCCTCTTCTGCTCTCTCAACCACACTCTTTTTATTACCACACATCTCTCTTACCCTATTATTGCTTACTCGATCAAACCACCTCACCACATATTGTCCTCAAACATCTCATTTCCAGCACATCCACCCTCCTCCGCACAACTCTATTTATAGACCACGCCTCGCAACCATATAACATTGTTGGAACCACTATTCCTTCAAACATACCCATTTTTGCTTTCCGAGATAATGTTCTCGACTTCCACAGACTCTTCAACGCTCCCAGAACTTTCAACCCCTCCCCCACCCTATTATTCACTTCCGCTTCCATGGTTTCATCCGCTGCCAAATGCACTCCCAGATATCTAAAACACTTCACTTCTTCAAGTTTTTTTCTCCATTCAAACTTACCTCCCAATCTACTTGTCCTTCACCCTTACTGTACCTGATAACCGTGCTCTTATTCACATTTACCCTCAGCTGTCTTCTTTCACACACTTTACCAAAGTCATTCACCAGCTTCTGCACTTTCTCAAACGAATCAGCCACCAGCGCTGTATCATCAGCAAACAACAGACTCACTTCCCAAGCTCTCTGATCCACAACAGACTGCATACTTGCCCCTCTTTCCATAACTCTTGCATTCGGGTGAGAAAGTGCAGAAGATGTGATTGAGTTTGGTGAAGTGTGTGAAAGAAATATATATATATATATATATATATATATATATATATATATATATATATATATATATATATATATATATATTATATATATATATATATATATATATATATATATATATATATATATATATATTATATATATATATATATATATATATATATATATATATATATATATATATATATATATATATATATATATATATATATATATATATATATATATATATATATCTTTTCTTTCTTTTAAACTATTCGCCATTTCCCGCGTTAGCGAGGTAGCGTTAAGAACAGAGGACAGGGCCTCTGAGGGAATATCCTCACCTGGCCCACTTCTCTGTTCCTTCTTTTGGAAAAAAAAAAAAAAAAAAAAAGAAAAGACGAGAGGGGAGGATTTCCAGCCCCCCGCTCCCTATATATATATATATATATATATATATATATATATATTTCTATGAGTCCACGGGGAAAATGAAACACGAAAAGTTCCCAGGTGCACTTTCGTGTAATAATCACATCCTCTCTTGTGTCTCCCCTGATGATGTGAGTATTACACGAAAGTGCACTTGGGAACTTTTCGTGTTTAATTTTCCCCGTGGACTCATAGGAATATCTTGATCACGCGCAAAATTGTGATCCTTTCCAATATATATGTTTATATATATATATATATATATATATATATATATATATATATATATATATATATATATATATATATATATATATATATATATATATATATATATATATATATATATATATATTTGTATATTTGTATGTAGCATTTATGGATCTGGAGAAGGCATATGATAGAGTTGATAGAGATGCTCTGTGGAAGGTATTAAGAATATATGGTGTGGGAGGAAAGTTGTTAGAAGCAGTGAAAAGTTTTTATCGAGGATGTAAGGCATGTGTACGTGTAGGAAGAGAGGAAAGTGATTGGTTCTCAGTCAATGTAGGTTTGCGGCAGGGGTGTGTGATGTCTCCATGGTTGTTTAATTTGTTTATGGATGGGGTTGTTAGGGAGGTAAATGCAAGAGTTTTGGAAAGAGGGGCAAGTATGAAGTCTGTTGGGGATGAGAGAGCTTGGGAAGTGAGTCAGTTGTTGTTCGCTGATGACACAGCGCTGGTGGCTGATTCATGTGTGAAACTGCAGAAGCTGGTGACTGAGTTTGGTAAAGTGTGTGGAAGAAGAAAGTTAAGAGTAAATGTGAATAAGAGCAAGGTTATTAGGTACAGTAGGGTTGAGGGTCAAGTCAATTGGGAGGTGAGTTTGAATGGAGAAAAACTGGAGGAAGTGAAGTGTTTTAGATATCTGGGAGTGGATCTGGCAGCGGATGGAACCATGGAAGCGGAAGTGGATCATAGGGTGGGGGAGGGGGCGAAAATTCTGGGGGCCTTGAAGAATGTGTGGAAGTCGAGAACATTATCTCGGAAAGCAAAAATGGGTATGTTTGAAGGAATAGTGGTGCCAACAATGTTGTATGGTTGCGAGGCGTGGGCTATGGATAGAGTTGTGCGCAGGAGGATGGATGTGCTGGAAATGAGATGTTTGAGGACAATGTGTGGTGTGAGGTGGTTTGATCGAGTGAGTAACGTAAGGGTAAGAGAGATGTGTGGAAATAAAAAGAGCGTGGTTGAGAGAGCAGAAGAGGGTGTTTTGAAGTGGTTTGGGCACATGGAGAGGATGAGTGAGGAAAGATTGACCAAGAGGATATATGTGTCGGAGGTGGAGGGAACAAGGAGAAGAGAGAGACCAAATTGGAGGTGGAAAGATGGAGTGAAAAAGATTTTGTGTGATCGGGGCCTGAACATGCAGGAGGGTGAAAGGAGGGCAAGGAATAGAGTGAATTGGAGCGATGTGGTATACCGGGGCTGACGTGCTGTCAGTGGATTGAATCAAGGCATGTGAAGCGTCTGGGGTAAACCATGGAAAGCTGTGTAGGTATGTATATTTGCGTGTGTGGACGTATGTATATACATGTGTATGGGGGGGGGGGGGTTGGGCCATTTCTTTCGTCTGTTTCCTTGCGCTACCTCGCAAACGCGGGAGACAGCGACAAAGTATAAAAAAAAAAGAATATATATATATATATATATATATATATATATATATATATATATATATATATATATATATATAGATAGATAGATAGATAGATAGATAGATATAGATATATAGATTGTAGATTTATGTGCTGAAAAAGGACTGGTGATTGGGAATACTTGGTTTAAAAAGCGAGATATACATAAGTATACGTATGTAAGTAGGAGAGATGGCCAGATAGCGTTATTGGATTACGTGTTAATTGACAGGCGCGCGAAAGAGAGACTTTTGGATGTTAATGTGCTGAGAGGTGCAACTGAAGGATGTCTGATCATTATCTTGTGGAGGCGAAGGTGAAGATTTGTAGGGGTTTTCAGAAAAGAAGAGAGAATGTTGGGGTGAAGAGGGTGGTGAGAGTAAACGAGCTTGGGAAGGAGACTTGTGTGAGGAAGTACGAGGAGAGACTGAGCACAGAATGGAAAAAGGTGAGAACAAAGGAGGTAAGGGGAGTGGGGGAGGAATGGGATGTATTTAGGGAAGCAGTGATGGCTTGCGCAAAAGATGCTTGTAGCATGACAAGCGTGGGAGGTGGGTTGATTAGAAAGGGTAGCGAGTGATGGGATGAAGAAGTTAGATTATTAGTGAAAGAGAAGAGAGAGGCATTTGGATGATTTTTGCAGGGAAAAAATGCAAATGAGTGGGAGATGTATAAAAGAAAGAGACAGGAGGTCAAGAGAAAGGTGCAAGAGGTGAAAAAGAGGGCAAATGAGAGTTGGGGTGAGAGAGTATCATTAAATTTTAGGGAGAATAAAAAGATGTTCTGGAAGGAGGTAAATAAAGTGCGTAAAACAAGGGAGCAAATGAAACTTCAGTGAAGGGGGCTAATGGGGAGGTGATAACAAGTAGTGGTGATGTGAGAAGGAGATGGAGTGAGTATTTTGAAGGTCTGTTGAATGTGTTTGATGATAGAGTGGCTGATATAGGGTGTTTTGGTCGAGGTGGTGTGCAAAGTGAGAGGGTTAGGGAAAATGATCTGGTAAACAGAGAAGAGGTAGTAAAAGCTTTGCGGAAGATGAAACCCGGCAAGGCAGCAGGTTTCGACGGTATTGCAGTGGAATTTATTAAAAAAGGGGGTGACTGTATTGTTGACTGGTTGGTAAGGTTATTTAATGTATGTATGATTCATGGTGAGGTGCCTGAGGATTGGCGGAATGCTTGCATAGTGCCACTGTATAAAGGCAAAGGGGATAAGAGTGAGTGCTCAAATTACAGAGGTATAAGTTTGTTGAGTATTCCTGGTAAATTATATTGGAGGGTATTGATTGAGAGGGTGAAAGCATGTACAGAGCATCAGACTGGGGAAGAGCAGTGTGGTTTCAGAAGTGGTACAGGATGTGTGGATCAGGTGTTTGCTTTGAAGAATATATGTGAGAAATACTTAGAAAAGCAAATGGAGTTGTATGTAGCATTTATGGATCTGGAGAAGGCATATGATAGAGTTGATAGAGATGCTCTGTGGAAGGTACTAAGAATATATGGTGTGGGAGGCAAGTTGTTAAAAGCAGTGAAAAGTTTTTATCGAGGATGTAAGGCATGAGTACGTGTAGGAAGAGAGGAAAGTGATTGGTTCTCAGTCAATGCAGGTTTGCGGCAGGGGTGTGTGATGTCTACATGGTTGTTTAATTTGTTTATGGATGGAGTTGTTAGGGAGGTGAATGCAAGAGTTTTGGAAAGAGGGGCATGTATGCAGTCTGTTAGGGATAAGAGAGCTTGGGAAGTGAGTCAGTTGTTGTTCGCTGATGATACAGCGCTGGTGGCTGATTCATGTGAGAAACTGCAGAAGCTGGTGACTGAGTTTGGTAAAGTGTGTGAAAGAAGAAAGTTAAGAGTAAATGTGAATAAGAGCAAGGTTATTAGGTACAGTAGGGTTGAGGGTCAAGTCAATTGGGAGGTAAGTTTGAATGGAGAAAAACTGGAGGAAGTAAAGTGTTTTAGATATCTGGGAGTGGATCTGGCAGTGGATGGAACCATGGAAGCCGAAGTGAATCATAGGGTGGGGGAGGGGGCGAAAATCCTGGGAGCCTTGAAGAATGTGTGGAAGTCGAGAACATTATCACCGAAAGCAAAAATGGGCTATGTTTGAAGGAATAGTGGTTCCAACAATGTTGTATGGTTGCGAGGCGTGGGCTATGGACAGAGTTGTGCGCAGGAGAGTGGATGTGCTGGAAATGAGATGCTTGAGGACAATATGTGGTGTGAGGTGGCTTGATCGAGTAAGTAATATAAGGGTAAGAGAGTTGTGTGAAAATAAGAAGAGCGTGGTTGAGAGAGCAGAAGAGGGTGTTTTGAAATGGTTTGGTCAAATGGAGAGAATGAGTGAGGAAAGATTGACCAAGAGGATATATGTGTCGTAGGTGGAGGGAACGAGGAGAAGCGGGAGACCAAACTGGAGGTGGAAAGATGAAGTGAAAAAGATTGTAAGTGATCGGGGCCTGAACATGCAGGAGGGTGAAAGACGGGCAAGGAATAGAGTGAATTGGATCGATGTGGTATACCGGGGTCGACGTGCTGTCAGTGGATTGAATCAGGGCATGTGAAGCGTCTGGGGTAAACCATGGAAAGTTATGTGGGGCCTGGATGTGGAAAGGGAGCTGTGGTTTCGGGCATTATTGCATGACAGCTAGAGACTGAGTGTGAACGAATGGGGCCTTTGTTGTCTTTTCCTAGTGCTACCTCGGACACATAAAGGGGGAGGGGGATGTTATTCCATGTGTGGCGAGGTAGCGATGGGAATGAATGAAGGCAGACAGTGTGAATTGTGTGCATGTGTATATATGTATATGTCTGTGTGTGTATATATATGTGTACATTAAGATGTATGGGTATGTATAATTGCGTGTGATGACGTGTATGTATGTACATGTGTATGGGGGTGGGTTGGGCCATTTCTTTCGTCTGTTTCCTTGCGCTACCTCGCAAACGCGGAAGACAGCGACAAAGCAAAATAATAATAATAATAATATATATATATATATATATATATATATATATATATATATATATATATATATATATATATATATGTGAATAAGAGCAAGGTTATTAGGTACAGTAGGGTTGAGGGTCAATTCAATTGGGAGGTGAGTTTGAATGGAGAAAAACTGGAGGAAGTGAAGTGTTTTAGATATCTGGGAGTGGATCTGGCAGCGGATGGAACCATGGAAGCGGAAGTGGATCATAGGGTGGGGGAGGGGGCGAAAATTCTGGGAGCCTTGAAGAATGTGTGGAAGTCGAGAACATTATCTCGGAAAGCAAAAATGGGTATGTTTGAAGGAATAGTGGTTCCAACAATGTTGTATGGTTGCGAGGCGTGGGCTATGGATAGAGTTGTGCGCAGGAGGATGGATGTGCTGGAAATGAGATGTTTGAGGACAATGTGTGGTGTGAGGTGGTTTGATCGAGTGAGTAACGTAAGGGTAAGAGAGATGTGTGGAAATAAAAGAGCGTGGTTGAGAGAGCAGAAGAGGGTGTTTTGAAGTGGTTTGGGCACATGGAGAGGATGAGTGAGGAAAGATTGACCAAGAGGATATATGTGTCGGAGGTGGAGGGAGCAAGGAGAAGAGGGAGACCAAACTGGAGGTGGAAAGATGGAGTGAAAAAGATTTTGTGTGATCGGGGCCTGAACATGCAGGAGGGTGAAAGGAGGGCAAGGAATAGAGTGAATTGGAGCGATGTGGTATACCGGGGTTGACGTGCTGTCAGTGGATTGAATCAAGGCATGTGAAGCGTCTGGGGTAAACCATGGAAAGCTGTGTAGGTATGTATATTTGCGTGTGTGGACGTATGTATATACATGTGTATGGGGGAGGTTGGGCCATTTCTTTCGTCTGTTTCCTTGCGCTACCTCGCAAACGCGGGAGACAGCGACAAAGTATAAAAAAAAAAAAAATATATATATATATATATATATATATACAAACATATATATATATATATATATATATATATATATATATATATATATATATATATATATTTTTTAGAAAACAAAATATTCAGCAAGCTGCTCACATCCATCCACCAGAACCCAAAACTAGAATATGCTTCTTAAGATTGGTCAACGCCATTAAAGAAGCAGAAAGAGCTAACAAATAACATCAGTCAAAGGGCAAAAATAGACGGCACAACAACTGAGAAAGCCTAGTTACAGAGAGAGCCTTCAGGCCTGAAAATTACCCACTATGGAAGAGAGAAGATCGAGGGGTGACCTAATTACAACTCTTCACTTTTTCAACGAGAAAACTTAACTGAAATACGAATCCAAAATACTAAATGATATTGTCCCTTACGTCCCTTACAATGTTAATGGTCGCCGTGAAATTTCACCTTTTCTGGTTAAGATATGTGTAGATACACCTGACAAACCATCTGAAATATTGCTCAAGATGTCGCTGGAGAAAGGCAAAGCGTCGAGGAAGTAGAAAAGATGGAAGGTCATACCTGTGTATAATGAATGAGGCAAGGTAAAGACACTGAACTACAGACCGTTCTCCCCTGACAAGTGTGGTGTTGAAGATACTGGAAAAAACAATTATTAAACAAACTGATGCCTCCTACAGAGAAGAAATTACCTGCGTGACAGATAACATGGATGGTTTCAGGGGAACGATGTCATGTGTAACGTACCTTCTAGATTTCTAGGATACAATGAGCTCTGTCTTGAAAGAAACTGAGCCTGGGTGGAATGTTTGTATCTGGACTGTCAGAGAGTACTGGACATTATACCACTAGGATGAGTGATTAACACAGCAGCTTAATTATTGCTACCCGTCGACATATTACGGCGGCTCATTCCCAGTCACTGTCCGATACAAGACTGAAGATAATTCTCAGACACACATTGGTAGCTCTCTACCTCTTATACATGGGTGGTACATACCCTACCTCATTCTCTGACACACGGCAGTTGCTCACTCCTGGACGCATATCGACTGATGATAGCGCTTGCCTTATAACATGAAAGCGACTCAATTTCAAACACAAGGAAGGCCTGATTCCCTGGCATTTATTGGAGGATGACATGGTTCACTTTCTGATACATGACGGGAGATCAATCCAAAAGTGACGAGACAGCCTACTTCATGACCTACATTGGCAGTTCGCTCCCAGACCCTCGTTGGCGATTCAGTTCCTGACACAATATTGAAGCTTCTTCTCATAAAACACGATAGCGATTCACTCCCTGACACAAAACAACGACTCAGATTGACGCTTAAGAGAGTCTCACACCCTGGTAACCTTCATAAGCTTACTCCCTGTGACATCATAGGGATCCAGTTCCTATTAGGCGTTGGCGCCTCATTTCCCTTGTTCTTGACCGCTCATTCTCTAACCCATGACGGTGGTTTGAAGCACCCAGACACGGGACTGAGGTTCACTTTTCAACAACCCTCAGCAGGACATTTACTTCCTGAAATACGACTGCAACTCACTCCCTGACAAACGATACACTTCATTCCTTTGCAAAGAACGGCAGTTCGATCACTGACACACTGACAAAGGAGGATAGCTCACTTCCTGTCGCACAGCAAAGGCTCGCTCTCTGAAACAGAACGAAGGTTCACTTCTTGAAACATCAAAATGACTTACTCCCACCAACTTCCTGAAAGACGACTACAGCTCACTTTCTGACACAAAACGGCCGCTCATCCAGTGACGTAAATTATAGGCTCACTTCTTAACACAAAACAACGGCTTAATCCTTGGCACAATATAGCGTCTCACTCCAAGATACCAAAAGACAACTCACCATGCCACACTACGGCGTCTCTCACTCCTTAATACACGGCGACAGCTCACTTCCTGTCAACCTTAATCACCTTACTCCATACCCTATAACTGCAACTTTCTCACTGTAGGTGGCTTGTAAAACTCACGCACACATGCCATCAATTTTTCATTAGCTATTGTTATCATTTTAGTGTGAGTTACATATACTTAGATGCATCACATAGAATGTTCCCACGGGCTCACTGTTCTCACGGACCACTGTTAATCAGGATGTATGAACACGTAAGAGCTGATCTGTTGTCTGAACACATTGTTGGAGGGGTGTTGACGGACTCCACTATAACCCCTGCCAGTGTGACCTGAGGGGACACACAGGCCACCCTCGTCACACCGTTCACTAGTGCGTGTCGTAGTGTGTCATAAGACCATAGTCCAGAGTACTACAGATGTTCGTACTTATTCTTCTAATAATACTGCAAAGTCCGCCTGATCTTCACTATCACGAAACGAAGAAAGACACGATCTCCTTATCAACTCAACCTTACAGGCTCACTTCTCGACACAAGATGGAGGGTTGAACTGGAACTAGGTTATTGTGAACATCAGATGTTGGCTGGCGAACCCCAGGGTTGAACTGGAATCTGGTTATTGTTGATACCAGAGATTGTCTGGCGAGCCCAGGGTTGAACGGAAACCCGGTGTCTCACTCCTTGACACACGATGGTGGCTCATATCCTGACTCCCTGTTGCAACTCCCTGACTCATTGCGATGGCTAACTCCTTGGCGCATATCGACAATTAATTCCCTGATCCATCGAAGCCTCTCACTCCCTGACATACTACAATAGCTTTATCTCTACCGGGTGGTCAGATGCTAACTGACTGGAAACTAGCAACTATTACTTCTATATAAAAAAAAGGAGACAAAAACTGTCCCTTGAACTACCGCCCAATCAGCCTTACGTCAGTGTTAGGTAAAATCATGGAAAAAATAATACGAGACAGAATTGTCACGTTTCTAGAACACAAAATCGTATCGGAAAACCAACATGGTTTCCGCTATAGAATATCTTGCCTGACGAAAAATGACCGTCTAATGTAGCATATTTAGATTTCCAAAAGGCTTTCGTTAAAGTACCTCACAAGAGACTTTTACACAAACACAAAGCACACGGAATCGGTGAAGAACTCTATACATGGATCAGAGACTGGTTTACCGGAAGAAAGCAGCGTGTAGTATTAGATGGTGAAGCCTCAGATTTGCTAGACGTAACGCGTGGTGTGCCACAGGGGTCGGTCCTAGGCCCAATTCTTTTCATAGAATACATTAATGACCTAGAATTCGGTCTCATATCTAAGATCTGTAATATTCTGACAATACTAAACTAGGAGGTAGAGCTGCAAACAGGCGGGACTAGGAAATGATTGAGAAATCTTAATTTACTAGCAGACTGGTCAAGCAGATGTCAAATGAAGTTTAATGTAGACAAGCGTAAAGTTATGCACTCTGGAGACAAGAATATATGTTACGACTGCAAACTATTCGGAAACTCTCTAAAGTAAATGAAGAATATGACATTGGAGTTGTCATAGCAACAGTTCAAAATGCACTAGTGTCAAGCAGCAAGTAAAAAAAGGTGACCAAATGTTAGGTTTCATAGCCAGGAACATAGATTATAAGACACCTGAAACAATTCTCACACTCAATATAATTCTCTAGTAAGACCACACCTTGAATATGCAGTCCAGTTTTGGTCCACAATCTATAAAAAAGACGAGGGAAAATTAGAGCAAGTGAAAAGACGCGCGACAAATTTTATCCCATCCTTTAGAAATCTGGCATACAAAGAGGCTCAAACGATTGGATCTCTTGTCCCTTAAAAAAAAAGTAAGACTTCGCGGCGACTTAATTAAAGTGTTCAAAAGTCTGAACAAGTTCGATGAAATAAACCACGAACATCTTTTCGAAATATAAGGATAAACGGTTACTAAAACAAACGGACAAAAAATCAAAGCTATAAGATGAAGTACGGACGTGGGAAAAAGTTTTTTTCCTATAGGTGTGTTGAGCGCTGGAATAAGCTATCGTTAGACGTAGTAAATGCTAAAACTATGAATACCTTCAAAAGTCGTTTATAGAGAAATTTTATAAATTCAGTTACACTTTGAAAAAAAATAAAAACGCCAGAAATAATCGTATAAACGACAGCGTAACGGGGCCATAAGAAGGCGGGGAGTCGGTGATAGCTTAAAAAAGCACTGAATGGAATTAGATTTTTCTTGTCAAATTATTTTCCTTTCTTCTTCTAGACAACCCAGTGTAAACTCACGAATAAGCTCTATTTCGAAAACAAGGACGGCTCACTCCCTGACACATGACGGTAGTTCAATCTAAAACAGACGACACCGGCCAGCTCCCTGATACGCGTCGGCGGTTAACCATCAGTCTCTCGTCGTCATGTCAATATCAGACTTTCGTCGGTGGTTCAGTACTTGACACAAGACGAAAGCTCTCTTCTTCACACACGAGAGCGACTTACAGTGACACAAATCAGCGGTTCTTTGCCTAAAAACCTTCGGCGTTTAACTTCGTGAAACATTAAAACAATTCAGTCACCAACACAAAACGAATCCGCATTTTCTGGCAGCTAGCACATGGCAGAGGATCAATCCAAAACATACAACAGTGGTTCACTCCCTGACTCCCGTTGGGACTTCATCACCTGACACAAGTCTGTGTCTGTCTTTGATAACTCATTACTAAACTCTTGATGGGGAAGTGAACTACGACTGTGGTTCACTTCCTGACACACTACAGCGGAAAACTCTGACACATTACAGTGACCCGATCCCTGACACACTGCATCAGTTCGCTCCACGGCACACAAGTTCGCTTACTCCTTGAATAACGACGACTCACTCTATGAAACATTAAAACCATTCAATCTCAGACGAACATCAGCGGTTCACTCCTTGATGAACGCCAGTGGTGCGCTCTCTGATGAAGATTAAAGCTTACTCCCTCACACACGCCTGTGGCTCACTCCCTGACGCAAAACGAAAGCTTACACCTATCAGAACATTAGGCTAATCTTCGACACACCACGGCGGCTCACTCTCCGACACCAGGAGGCAGCTCACTCAGTACCACGCGTAGGTGTTTCATTCCCTGACGCAAGGTGGAGCTCACTAGCTTACTCAGTGACCAAGGATAGCACCTCACCTCCAGTCGCACATCGATATCTCTGCGACACAAGACGGTGTTTCACTCAGTCTCTCTTGACTGCTTCACTAACACGAGACGGAAGCTCGCTCCCTGCCATACGTCGGTGATACATACTGTGGCCTACTACTGCAACCCATTCTGTGACACTCAGCGGTGGCTCACTCCTTGACGCATATCCACGGTTTATTCCTTGATACAAAAGAGCACCTCAATCCCTGATAAACAGCAACAGAACTTCTATAATATGCAAGAGACTCGCTCTCAAACAGAGGGACGGTTCATTCCCTGACAAATTTTTAATAGCATGTTGATTATACTTAAACGTTTAAAGAAGGAAGTGCGTTTGACATTTAGAAGGGACGGGGGAGAGCGCTGCTTTAGAAATGACATAAGGTAAGGCGTGCCTGATCTTAATGGTGTAGAAAGAAAATGAAACAACTTGTCAACCACATCACAGTTTTCGCATGACAGTGGCTTGCCAAGTACTGCATCTCCTTGATAAGGCTTGAGACACAAACTGCTATTTTTCATTAGCAAAATTCCAATTTCAGTAAATAGAAATGTTAATGACGGAAAAAAGAGAAAAAGCGCAATGTAGGGAGAGTTGGTCAGGTAAAGACATTTGATGAAAGAGATTGCATAAGAATACTCTGTCGATTAGGTAGACAGAACTAGATCCCCCTAGAGTTAAGAGCAGTATCCCATACAAGAACGGTTCATTGTTTCTATAATTACTGTAATTCCTCAGAAGGTTCCTTATAATCTAGTAGTATGCTTATGTTCCTTGTCGGAACCATAGAGGTATAAAGGAAGATGGGATAATTGTGAGGACTAACAGGAGAAATAAGTAAAGTTGGGGTTCTAATTTCGCTAAAGTAAACAAGGTTACAGGTGCCCCGCTAAGGATAACCTGTTAAAATTTAAGTTAACGTTAAGTTTATTGAGATGTGATGTAGACTGAACATGGATAAACTTCAGTGATTTTGAAGAAGAGGAAGAATGTCGAACTGTCATTGGAGTACCAATAAATCAAGTGATTTATTGATAATAGTCACTGATAAAAAGGAGGTAGAAGGAAAAAGACAGGACAGAGCAGTAGGGACACTTCTGATGATAGAAAAGTGACTAACCAATCAACAATTTTGAAAAATGACTGACTAAAGTGAATGAGAAAGGAAACCGTGAATATGGGAGCACAGGGATCAGACTCTTGTACCACATCACATCAAGTGCTTTCCAGATATCAGAGGCCTCAACAAAGCACTTTCCAAAGTCTCTCAGGAAGGACGACTAGAGATCTGTAACAGATAATGTCACTGGTAGCTGGAAAGGGAGGAAGGTCTAAGATTCAAGACAGAGAAACAGACTTGACTTATAGGCTGGAGATACTACGAGTCAAGGGAAAGTACACTAATGATACACAAATCGAAAGTAAAGTAGAATAATTCTTGGTTCTCTGGCAAAAACGAAACAGACGAGCAAACAGACACATGTTCAGATGTACTGCTTGAAAGCAGAAGGAAGGACGCCATACGATCCATTCACCTTCCTTGTGTCCTAAGGGGAGGAGCCTTTGTACTCCGTGAAAAAGGTATTGTAGGAAAAGCTGCACAGTTCATCAAAAGTGAAGCAGTAGGTAAGGAATCGTCAAGTCATCACAAGTAAATGTAGTAGCGATTTGTGCTGAGAACGCTCACACCTTTTCATGTTCATATACTAGTCAGTCTGGACATCATAGCAAAACCCAGACTTCACACACTGCCATAGTGATACGTTCCTCACCAGATAAATGACAGTGCGGTTCCACTAACGCTAACCTTGTGACCATAATTTCTGGTGAGCATAGCCACAGTTGCCCTGAAGAGCCTCGTGAATATTACCTTAACTCTATAATAAGCTTTAATCTTATCTCCTAATGAAGAAATGAATTCAGAAATGTATCTCTCCAACGTATTTATCATATACTACTATAGATCATAAAACGAACATAGCCAAAGCTCATGAAGAATGTGATCATATTTAGAGTGGTATATAAACTAACCAAACGCAAACATTAAAAGGTGGGAAACAAATATCAAGAATGACAAACGAAAAACTCTAAACCACTGGAGTTGTAATTTATAGCTCTCTTTACACCAGTGTGGTGTTTACTGCCTTCCTGAGGTAGCACAGGGAACAGACGACTGAACCTTGAGGGAAAAGCATCTCTCTTTGCACCTTCCTCTTTCGTCACTTTCGGAAAGTAATAATACAAGATGGAAGGACATCCAGCCCCCTACCCCCGCCTCTCTTCGTAGTCTTTCTCCCTTCTCCCCACCGTCCTGGAAAGCCTAAATATTCTTTCATTATTGGTTGCTATACGACCAACCTGTAGTGTATCAGCGTTATTTACTATTGGTCACTGTGTTGCCAATTTCATCCAAGTAGATAATTCAATTCTCATCAAACTGGACAACTATTTATGGCCTACTGTCCCAACACACAATGATAAGAAAAGCTAACATAGCCCAACTGCACCTAAGTAAGTATCATAATAAAAGAAATACACAAAAGGCTTGTATGATTCTTACTCCGACAATCAAAGTTTACGAGTAATTCCATAAGTATTATGAACGACCCAGCATTTTCAGACGATATGAAAAATAATATTACACCTCAAAAGAGAAAAATCGCACAATGTGATTACGTATATGTTCCCTCATTAATCCACTTGGTTCTGACTGACAATGTATATCACCAGCCTTTAACTCTGACTGACAAGAGTTCTGATGACAGATGTAGTAACAGTATAAAGGAGATTTCGTTTATATTAGTGATGCTTGACAACAAATAGTGGGAGCACTACCTACCACAACCACCCCGCTCGATGATATGTGTGGGTTGGGAAGTGTTGGGACGAGACGAAACACGTACACCAGTCAATAGATAAAACTGTCTGCATATATATGTTTGACCAATAGCAATACCTCCAGTTAGTTTTGTCTGATTGGATAATACCAGAATATACTGCACTCATCATAGCATGCTCCTTGAATTATGCTGTTGATAATTTCTTTTACAGGGAAGCAGTGCAAATGACTGGAAGCGGCAGGAGGTCAAGGGAAAGGTGCAAAAGGGTGAAAAAAGAGGGCAAATGAGAGTTGGGGTGAGAGAGTATCATCAAATCTTAGGGAGACTAAAAAGATGTTTTGGAAGGAGGTAAATAAAGTGCGTAAGATAAGAAAACAAAGGTGAAATGGCAAATGGGGAGGTAATAAGTAGTGATGAAGTGAGAAGATGGACTGAATATTTTGAAGGGTTATTGAATGTATTTGATGATAGGGTGGCAGATATAGGGTGTTTTAGTCGGGGTGGTGTGCGAAGTGAGAGGGTCAGGAGAATGGTTTGGTGAGCAGAGAAGAGGTAGTGAAGGCTTTGCGGAAGATGAAAGCCGGCAAGGTAGCGGGTTTGGATGGTATTGCAGTGTAATTTATATAGAAAAAAAGGGGGTGACTGTCTGTTGATCAGTTGGTAAGGATATTCAATGTATGTATGGATCATGAAGTGCCTGAGAATGGCGGAATGCATGCTTTGTGCCATTGTACAATGGCAAAGGGGATAAAGGTGAGTGCTCAAATTACATAGGCATAAGCTTGTTTAGTATTCCTGGGAAATCATACGGGACGGAATTGATTGAGAGGGTAAAGGCATATATAGAGAAGCAGATTGGGGAAGAACAGTGTGGTTTTAGAAGCGGTAGAGGATGTGTGGATCGGGTGTTTGCTTTGAAGAATGTTCGTGAGAAATACTTAGTAAAACAGTTAGATTTGTAAGTAGCATTTATGGATCTGGAGAGGGAATATGACAGGGTGGACAGGGTGGATAGAGATGCTTTGTGGAAGGTAAGTTGCTATAAACAGTGAAAAGTTTTTACCAAGGATGTAAGGCATTAGTACGAGTAGGAAGAGAGGAAAGTGACTGGTTCTCAGTGAATGTCAGTTTGCAGCAGGGGTGCGTGACGTCTCCATGATGTTTAATTTGTTTATGGATGGGGTTGTTAGGGAGGTGAATGCAAGAGTTTAGGAGAGAGGGACAAGTATGCAGTCTGTTCTGGATGAGAGGGCTTGGGAAGTGAGTCAGTTGTTGTTCGCTGACGATACAGCGCTGGTGTCTGATTTGGGTGAGAAACAGCAGAAGTTGGTGACTGGGTGTGGTAAAGTGTGTGAAAGAAGAAAGTAGGATTAAATGTGAATAAGAGCAAGGTTATTAGGTTCAGTAAGGTTGAGGGACTAGTTAATTGGGAGGTAAGTTTGAATGGAGAAAAAGTGGAGGAAGTGAGTGTTTTAGATATCTAGGAGTGGACTTAGCAGCGGATGGAACCATGGAAGCAGAAGTGAGTCGCAGGGTGGGGGAGGGAGCGAAGGTTCTGGGAACAATGAAGAATGTGTGGAAGGCGAGAACGTTATCTCGGAGAGCAAAATGGATATGTTTGAAGGAATAGTGGTTCCAACGATGTTATATGGTTGCGAGGCATGGGCTATAGATAGTTGTATGGAGGAGGGTGGATGTGTTGGAAATAAAATGCTTGAGGGCAATATGTGGTGCGAGGTGGTTTGATCGAGTAAGTAATAAAGAATAAGAGAGATGTGTGGGAATAGAAAGTGTGTGGTTGAGAGAGCAGAAGAAGGCGTGTTGAAATGGTTTGGACACATGAAGGGAATGAGTGAGGAAAGATTGGCCAAGAGGATATATGTTTAAGAGGTGGAGGGAAGGAGAAGCGGGAGACCAAATTGGAGGTGGAAGGATGGAGTGAGAAAGATTTTGAACGATCGGGGCCTGAACATACAGGAGGGTGAAAGGCGTGCAAGGAATAGAGTGAATTGGAGCGATGTGGTATACCGGAGTCGACGTGCTGTCAATGGATTGAACCAGAGCATGTGAATCGTTTAGGGTAAACCATGGAAAGGTCTGTGGGCCCTGGATGTGGAAAGGAAGCTGTGGTTTCGGTGCATTACGCATGACAGCTTGAGACTGAGTGTGAACGAATGTGACCTTTGTTGTCCGATACTGGCGCTGCCTCGCTGGTGGGTAGGATGCTATTTCATGTGTGGCGGGGTGGCGACGAGAATATATGAAGGCAGCAAGTATGGATATGTACATGCGTATATATCCATATGTCTGTATATATATATATATGTATGTATACGTTGAAATATATCTGTATATATGTGCCTGTGTGAGCGTTTATGTATATACATGTGTATGTGGGTGGGTTGGGCCATTCCTCGTCTGTTTCCTTGCACTACCTCGTTAACGCGGGAGACGGCGGTTAAGTTTGATAAAATAGATAATAACCACAAAGATGATGGTTAAGTGCTGAAATCGGCAACAATGCCCATTTTCATACCGAAGATGAAGAAAAAGCTTAACATGGCAGAGAAGAATGAGTCATGTTTGTACTGTTGTCCAGAATGTTGCATCACTATCATGTACTCCATATACTCAACTACTACACAACAAGATCACAACATAAGCTACATCCTGAAATATAAATGATATAAGATAAAGCAAATTAGCTTGATATCAAAATGTGTATCATTTTCCACTGGTGGTATATCAGAAAAATAAATGGTGATATACTTTAAGCGAACGTGGAAAACGATACATTGGGTAATGTTTTCATAATGACCGTAGATAAATAAAGATAAAATGTTCATTTGAATACGTTACCAGGAAAAAAGAACAACAATTCTCTCTGAGACATGAACCCAGAGGCTGTTATATCCAATAAAAAAAATAGCGACCATCTTCATGCTAAACTTTGAGTAACTTTCCTTTTCTCTTGCATCGCTTCATTAGAGGATTAATCAACTTTACGTATGGAAGAAAAAGTGTTGCAATCATCGCTATCGGCACAAAAACATACTGAACTTTGAACACGTGAATTCAAATATTCCTGAGAATCTCTGTCAAAATTTCAGTATCATTTACTTTAGCTGCGTCGTGTACGAGTGGATCTTGTTTTTCAGCTTACTTATATAGGGAGGGCAAGAAAATACGAAGTGGCTGAGGGAAAATAAAATAACGTTATTAAGTTTTCTCACAAGAATTAGTTAAGCTCAGGTGGAGTATCTGTGGAGAGCAGCCTTATTGGAAGATGGCCACCTGACGTCCTCACTTCAGGTTCTATATTTTCCAATTATGGTCTGGCTCTGGGTGGCTCTGAAGTAAGCCATGGCTGGGGGTCGAACACCTCGGCTGGGGCTCAGAAAACATTGATTTGTTTGAATAATTCAACCCAATACTTTCCTGTCCGCTCTTTAAACAACTCCTGATGGACTTAGTCTAATTTTTTCTGTGAAAAGTCAATAACATTTTCTTTTTTCTACTCAGTCTCCTTTTTTTCGAGTATTTCCGCCGATTTTCTTCGGAAAAACTGCTAATAGATGATGTAACTAAATTATTTACAAACTTTCTTTTTATACGTCAAGTTCATTTACCCGGGGTACAACAGAGATGAAAAAGTTTGAAGGACAAAGTGTTAGATGAAAACAGTCAGACCAAGGCTGGAGTATCCATTAGCGAGCATCAGCTTGTGCCTAAGGCCCCGGGGTCAGCTGTGCCGGAGGATATATCGTACTTCTTTCGTACTTGTCTCTCTCATTACTCACGTTATCTCTGACTCCAGTGCATTCTACAAGTCTCCCTTATTGTGCGTGTATTCTCTTGACTCCTGATACGAATTCCACACAACCATTAACTTCTTTTCCTTGTCCCTATTTTCTTTTCCTTTCTCTTATGCCACCTCCTGCGGCATAATGATTATTTCATTCACTTAACGAATGGCGACTTGGCCCGTCGGAGTAAAAAAGAAAAAATAGTTTATAATTTACGATTGTTGAAGCAGTTTATGTTTCTTGAGGTAAAGTATGTAAGCAACAAAATTTGAACAGCAAACACCCCATATCCCTACGTTAGAAGGTATGTGAAATAGGCAATTCATGTACTGGGAAGTCCTTTGTCATACACATCAACTGTGCTAGTGAAGATTCTGGAAAGATCGACAGGAATACTTCGAAGGTAAAGTAAATATTTTTGGTTCTTTGGTAGGAACAAAACTGAGTACCCGCAATCGCAACTTCAGACAAATGCTTCTTGAACACAGGGAGAGTAACGCTATGTGAGCCATGTGCCTACCTTGTGAACAGAAAGATGAACTCCGCACTGTGTTAAAAGGCATTATGGGAGAAGCTATATGATTAGCAAGAGATGAAGCAATAGGTATGGGAATACTATATGACCAAAATAGAATATACGAGAATTGTGAAACAATTTAGACACCACAATTCAGCCCAGACTTCACCAAAGCCTCAGTGAAAAGTTCCCCATAAGGTAAGTCGTTGTTCGATGCCACTGACGCTAACCCTGTAATTAACATTTTTGGAAGCCATAGCCAGCCCCAGCTATCTTGAACGGTCTTTTAGATATTGTCTTAGTTGTACGGTGATCAGTCTGTCTTAATCTTACCTCCTTATAAAGAACCTTACTCTGATATATATCTGTCTTGCGTCAGTATAATTATATATCAGCATAAATCACAATGTGGGAGAGATGATATAGTCAGAGATGATTAGAAATTTGACGATTTTCAGACTGGTATACAACTTAGATTCCTTCCCTCTCAACATTAGAGGCTGGAAGGCAAAATATGATGAACGAAGGTAAAGTCTATACTACTAGTTTTATCTATAACTTTTGCTATACCAGCTTGGTGTTTCCCACCGAAGTGAGGTAGCGCCGGGAGCAGACAAATGACCCTTAAAGAAAAACACCTCTCAGCACCTTCCTCTGTTCCTACTTTCGGAAAATTACGATACCAGGTAGGAAGATTTCCTACCCTCTCCCGAAGTCTTTCTCCCCGCATCCCCAGTAAAGTTAAAAACCAAAAGAGCCTTTCATTTTTCGTTGGGAGACGATCAGCCGCGGGTAATGTAACCAGATTAAGGCCAACTGGTGCCTTTATCGCCAAGGTGACTGAAGATTTCTTCAGTCACCTCAACATCTTTTTATGTGCTTATTCTCGTAACACACAATGGTAACAAAAGCTAATCTAGCCCAGCTAGACCTAACCTGCACGAACCTAATTCTTATGCTATAATCATGACATCATTCGATCCCTTCTTCAACAACCAGATCAGATGAATAGTATCATAACATACCAATCCTATAATCTGGTAATGCAGGTGTTCCCTCTGTAATCTTCATTCTAACGGACAAGTGTTCACTACTGACCTTTAACTCCGACTGACAGAAGTCCTGATGGTTGACGTAGTAATTATACACGACATTTCAGTTCTGAGTGAGAGCACAGCCTTCCACGTCCACCCAGCTCGGTCGGCGCTTGCTTCGTGTTGTGGGTTGGGAGAGACGAAATGCGTCGACCAGTCAACAAGGGACAGAATTGTCTGTCTTCATATGCTGAACGATGGCAACGCCTCTGACCACCTGTTGGTGACAATCAGTTGGTTAGTTTGTTCTGATTGGTTTATACCACAGTAATCTGTATGCTCTTTGAATTATCATTCTAATAAACTTTTTTTTATATCTATATCATAAAGATGATGTATAAGTACTGAAATCGGCCACACTGCAATATAATTGGCAATCTCACCAACTGAAGTTGAACTAAAAAAACTTGACATGGCAGAGAAGAATACACCTTTGTTCTGTTGTCTGTAATGTGTACTATAACATCCCCGTCCTATACTCCATAGACTGAATTACACAACAGGAGTTCAATACAGTCTAGATTAATACACAATGAAACCAGTTACCTTGTGATATTACCATGTATGACTTCTATTTGATGATGAATCAGAAAAACAGGCTGTTATACTGTGAGGTACAACAGTGAACGTGGGAAAAGACGTAGTGAGTAATGTTTTTCTACTGACCTTACATTAATTGTCCGACCAGAAAAAAATAATATCAATTCTGCCTGAGACACGGGGAACTTTGACGCCGATGTATCCAATGGAAAATGTGACCTGTTCCATCCTCACACTAAAGTTCGGGTAATATTTTTTTTCGCTTGCGCCACATTATTTGCGGATTAATCAACTTTATAGAAGAAAAGGTGCTGCAATCATCGATACTGGCATAGAAATACGCAACTTTGAAGGTATGAACTCTATCATGCAAGAGAAGATTTGTCTAACTTTCAGTAGGATTTGATTTTGCGGCGCCATATGATAGTGATTTTTGTTTTCATCATCTGTTCTGTGGGATGTCCGATACTGTATTCAATCTCTTCTTTTACTTCTCGTTTGTTGTAACTTCTGTGCATCTAAGAGAGCATCCTTGCCGTGTCTGGAATCTCTTTGCTAATGATATGTATCTCACTCAACCATTACCTTCTTTGCATTTGTATTTTTTTTCTCCATTGCACCTTCTTGCTCCATAATGATTGTTCCTTCATTAGTCTCTGCGAAAGCAGTCTTAGTACATACGAGTAAACATTTCTTTGGTCTGTAATTCATGACTATTTAGCCAGTTTATTCATCCTCCAACACCTTATCAATACCTCGTCTTATTCAGGAGATCGAGACCCTGAGGATCCAAGACATGGACCAAAAATCCTTCAGGAACTTTGCCAATTCAATGCCTAGACGTCAAGGCCAAATGAATGATACAGTATTAAAATGTAAGTACGACATCGCCTTTACAAATATATGAGGAAGCGGACGTTTTTTTTTCTATTTTTGCGGACCCAGTAAGCTACAAAATGTGAATAGCAACCACACGCATCCTTACGCTAAAAGGTATATGAAACACAGAACAAGATTGAACTCGCTTCGACAATATAAGTACTGGGAAGGCCCTTGAAATATTCAGTAACCAATGAGTTGGTGGATAACAGGGATCTGTGCGAGAGAAGGGTGTATTCAGACAGCATTAACAGAAAATGAATAGTAGGACAGAAGCAATGTTAAGACAGAGAACAAAATGTGTGGAAAACTCCTTTCCAATATGGACAAATAGTTATCAGGTTTTTCTAAACGTCCAAACGTTTGTTCAGATGCGGGTGTCATATTTGTAGAGTTTGTTTTCGTGTTTGTTTGCGCACGTGTGATCCCATGTGCACGGACGTGTTTGTGTGGGTCCTCGTCTGTGTTTTCCTGCCTGCGTTTGCTTTCATGCACATGCATCCGTGTGCGTTTTACTAAGCGACCAAATATTTGTGCTTGAACATGTATGGATATATATCTAATTGCCTGTTTCAGTACATGGAAAGAAGCTAATCAGTCTTAGGGTTCCATCTACGTGTACAGCTTCAAACTGACATAAACACAATGATGAACTGGGCTCACAAGGGACAAATAAAGTTTAATATCGGTAAGGGCAAAGTTTTAGATGTTGGTAGAAAAACAAAAAGGCAAGCTACAGTATGAACTCTGTTGAATTGTAGAAATGAAATGAGGAAAGAGACTTGGGCCTAAAAATCTCAGGTGACCTAAATCCAAGGAACCAGCACACAGCAGCAGTGAAATGAGCGGACAAAATTCATAGATTCATGGTTAGAACCTTCGAATTTAGGTCGAGGGAAATCATCCATACTCTATACAGCTCATTCGCTCGTCATCACATCTTGAATATAATGAGTTCAGTTTTCGTCACCTACCGTAAAAAAGACAGAGAATGAAGCGAGTTTAGCATCAAGCCTCTAAGATTATTCCCGGACTGAGAAACAAATCCTACAAGAACAGATTAAAGAACTTGAGTCTATTCAGCTCAGAAAAGAGAAGGTTAACAGTGATTTCATATAAGCAGACAAAATTAATAAAGACTGGTAATATTTATCTATCAAGGTACCTAAGAAAATTTGCCTGATTTTACTCACAGCAAAAAAAAAAAACAATCGATTTTGAGACCGATGGAAGCATGTCGAGCCGAGTCACAAAAGTACCAGTTTATTGAATTAGTTGTTGAAAATGGTCGGTGATAAAATGAAGGAAGAAGGCAGGAGACATAAAAAGAGCCATGAAGGACATTACCGATGATAAAACAAAAAAAAAAAACCTGAAACATCATCGATTTAGAAAACGGACCGATTAAAGTGACGTAGGGTGAAAAACCTGATCACAAAGATCAGACGCCAATGCCACATCATATCATATGCTTTCGAGATATCAAGGACGAACAACGAAGCGTTTTCCGCAGTCTACATGGCGGATGACCAGGCATTAGTACACATATCAACGGTTAATCTTGCGTTGCGGCAACCAAACTGGTAACTCAGGTGAGAGAGAGAGAGAGAGAGAGAGAGAGAGAGAGAGAGAGAGAGAGAGAGAGAGAGAGAGAGAGAGAGCCCAAGATCAAAGACTTGGAAACACGGTTAAGAGATTTAGAGGCTGGAGATATTTTAAGCGAAAGAGATAGGTCACTGGGCTTTAATGATGCATGTTTCAAAGGAGAGTACAATGACTGTGGCTCTTTGGTCAAACGAATCAAAAACAAACGCAGTTACAAGATCAGGCAAATACTTTCAGAAAACGGGAGTAGGGACGCTATGCGACCCTTGCGCTTTGTGTCCAAATGGAAGAGCTTTTCCTACTGTTTGAAAAAGTATTGTGGGAGAAGCTGTTGGATTAACGTGAAGGGAAGTAGAAGGTCTTATTAGGTCACCAAAAGTAAATGTCGGAGAGGTTTGCCATGAGAACATTCAAAACCTTTCTACATACCACATCATGACACTGTAGCTAAGTGAGGCACCACAACACAGCCAAGACTTCACAGACCCTGAAACTAGTAACTGAGAGGCACTGCCACAGTTATACAGTAATGTTTTTTTTTTTTTTGAATATTACCTTAACTGTGTGACAATAACTTTTGATTCCTTCACATAAAAAATACAACCGGAAATGTATGTCAAGATTATATACACATCTATATATATATATATATATCACCCAGCGGGTGGGATCTTGGATAGTCATAACTAATGATAAATGTGATTATATCCAGATTGGTATGGAGATTAGATTCCTTCCTCCTAAACATTATGAGTCGGGAAGCAAATATCGGGAACGAAAAAAAAATCTAAACCGCTGGTTTAATTATCTATAGCTCTGTTTACATCAGTTTGGTGCTTCCCTCCATCGTGAGGTAGCACCGGGAACAGACAACTGAGCCTTCAAGGGAAAATTCTCTCCAAACATATTCCTCTGCTCCTACTTTCTAAAAGTAATAATACAGGAAGGGAGGATTTCCAATTCCCAACCCAGCCCTTCTTCGTTGTCTTTCTCCTCTCTATAAAGGAAAGCCAAAATATTCTGTCTTTACATGTAATAAGCTGTGAACAGTGTATGCATTAAATGGCTATGGTTTTACAAACAGGGAATTATACGTTATTGATATTCAATGCCAAAAAAAAAAAAAAATTATGAAAAGTGAAAACTGTGAGAAATTCCTTTAACACATCAGTCATCACTGATCACATTGAGAAAGCCAACGTTTCTTCGCCAGCTTCTTGTGCTCCACTTCTGAGTTCTCTCGTGTCAGTGACCAGCAGAAGGAAGCCTTGGAAGATGAACATGACCCATGGGTCACTGAAGTGAGAGTTCAAGATGTACTATCAAAAGCTTCACCTGATGATCACACACGATTGATCAGGCAGGTGATTCAAATACTCATTCGAATTACATTTACATTAACCTTGAATGTTAATACATTCAGGGAACTCTACTGAATTTTGCTGAAAGAAGAATGCGTGATGACTGGACGTGCCCAACGGTAAGGAAGAGGTCTATACCAAGGGAAAGTATAGGAGAGCAATGATAATGTGCTGTTGGATGGAAAATGTGTGTACACCGCCGGTCGGATTCGGACCTTGGTTAGGAGCAGCGAAATGTGCAGAGAGAGAGAGAGAGAGAGAGAGAGAGAGAGAGAGAGAGAGAGGAGGAAAGAAATGAACCTGATGGTTCAGTGATATTCATGTCACCAACCAGGAGTACAGACACTGTATACAAGTTTTATAAAGATATTAGGATCTGACAGGACAAGGATTAATTAGCAAGTATGAATTCATCAATATACTGAAGCATCAATCTATGTTTTTTTCGTACATACGTGTACGGAGAAACTTATCAATAAAGGACCACATGACGGGATTACAGTAGGCATACATGATTCACTGACAGATGAAAACACGTAAAAAAATTGAAAGAGGTATGATGTCTAATTTTCTTGACTACCGGAGCGGAAAAGGAGGAAATAACCTGGAAATCATTGACGTGAATCTTGTGGAAGTAATGATGATGATGTAGCAAGTACTGCAAACCGTACAATGACGAGTTGACTTTGCACTATTTGCACAAGAGAAGTGGACGGAGATCACAGCCAAGCTGTTTAATTGCCAATTACTATCTGATATCACCAGCTAACAGTCATGGAGCTGACAAGGTTCATCATATTCCTCCTCTCTTTGAAAGTATGTTTTAACAAGACACTCAGAATCTCTCCTTCTCATGTGTGATATCATCACACTGGGATATATGTTTACTCAGTCCGTGACACAGCGTCAGCAATGACTTTTTCTCGCATAATTAATCTCTGTATTACATGGCTGTAATAATCAATATCTGTATCATATGGCTGTAATAATAAACTCCATTGCATAAACTTTTTTCCCTATTTTATTCTATCAATAAAGATCAGTGGGTTATGGTCCGTATTTACTACAGTAGTTAACTCGATGGCGTTCACATATACCTCAAAATGTTGAAGTATCACGAGAAAGGCTTGGGCCTCTATACTGCACTTAATCGAACGTCACGTCTGCCTGAAGTGAAAAGGGGAGGGTGAACTCAGGCGCACTTTGAGCAGGTTCATTAGATAATGTCATTTACGGTTTAGAAAAATGAAATTGACAACCATCATTCCAGATAAACTATTCATGACAAAGAAGAAGACTCAATGGAACCATCAAGTCTGGAAAGTGAGGACAAAATCTCCTACAGTATCCTCCTTGACCTGGGAATCTCCAGTTGGCTCTCCTACCAGTGGGTACGGGACACTCGATGATTGCTTTAACATTCACTGCTGCAGGGACCACTATGGACCACCTAAACCTGACTGAAGAAATGTCCCAAGACCACTCTAGCATGTTCAAACTTACTCTTGCTTACGTTGATTGGGAGGTTTACCTCAGCCAGTCTGTCACAGAGGGCTCTCTACCTCGTCACATGCTGCTTCCCATGTTCACATAACACCATATATCAATGTATGCTTCCACTCCCTCCATGTCTGTGATGATTCTGTGGATAAGACGTTGAAAGGCAGCAGGAGCATTCATCATACCAAAAGCCATCAATCGATACTGGATCAAGCCTCCTAAACAATGCTGGGAATTGGATACGAATCAGTCCTGGTCACCTGGTTAACACGTCGGTAATCTGCTGATAAACGAAACTTTTCTTCAGATTAAGATACCAACACACGCAGACATGACTAATCTCAGTCACTATCGTTAGTGACAATTTTCCAACAGCTAGTTAAATCTGCGTCAAGTAAGGATCTAGTTCATCCACATGCCAAAACCTCTCTGACTTCCTTGTGTCAGAAGTTTTAACAACCTACCCTACTTCGATGATTCTGCTTTCGCCTCGTATGGCGCAAAATACTTCGTTCGTTGCAGCTAGCCAGAAATGGGCAAAGCCAAAGCTTACATATTTTAAGTTCTCGAATCCAGGAAGAGATATCATAAGTTTTCATATTCTCCTAAGAAAACTTAAGAGTTTGTTGAGTTAACTCAGTAGCTTTGTGTAGTTTAAGTTTAAAGATTGAAAAAATCCAGTGAATTCATACAACTTGTAGTACCCAATCATTTCCCCTTGAACGTTTCTAAAGAACTTCGTACATTATGGCCATACGCTAAATAAAATGTATAAATTCAGAATGGTGGGTACATTACTTGTTGAGACAATACTGACAATGATTAGAGAGACCGTCAGCTTAAGCAGATGGTGGTAATCACACCATTATGAAAATATTGATCATATCTTTTATATTTACTGGGGTCGAAATTTTTCGCAAGGAAATTGCCTCAAGGTAAAGAGATGATGGAGATTTGATAATCAAAAGATATTGAAAACTCGATTTGGTTATAGGTAATGGGCCGGCCAGCTCAATCCAAAATTACTCTACCAAAATATTCAAGTGTTGGGGTAGGTATCAGGGGAACCACATCAATCTTTGAATTAGATTTACCTTCTCCTTGGCAGACATGACATGTCCTGCAGTATCTGGCTACGTCATGACTTTCATTTTGGGCAAAAGAAGTAATATCAGCATTTTACGTACGTCTAACTCCCAGCTGACCTACCATTGATGCGCCATATGCTGAGTTCAATACTTCCGGTCTATATTCTTTGGGAACTAGCACCCGGGTACATGCTACATTTTATCTACCCTTGTTTCTAATTGTCTCCACATTCTGATTATCACCTGACTAGATTAACAGTTTGCCATACTATTTACTTCATACTCACCTACTGCCTTAGTTACTCACTAATTCAGGGTCTCATTTCCGTTCCGTGATTAACTTGTTACGTGAAATGGGAGACTTAGCTTCACTATCCATAACCTCGGTAAAGAAACTGATTATACATAGCATTCTCAACAATGCTGCTTCACCTCTTACCCCCTGGTCAACACCTGGAGGTAATATACACCTTGACCATATGTCATGTTTCCTCTTCCTTAGCTAATTTTTGTGTCTTGGTTCTGGTAACTGCAGAGGTTGGGAAATTTCCGTCTCCAGTTATTCTATGCCACAGCTGCCGTAAATTTGCTGACCACTACTTTGTCAGATACTACTTCACCGGCCAAGCAGAGTCTACCCCTGCAGTTACAGAAGCTATTATTATACCCGATCTTTAATATACATCATGAAGCGGTATATTCGCAAAACTTACACGACACCCTGAAACAAAAACTCATTACAACTGAAAGTTTACTTTAGCAGTAAAGGGCTTACTTTAACATCAAAGATCGAGAAGCAGGTTGGTTTCATCACCTGCTAACGAGGCAAAAACAATATTCAAACAACATTCCTCAGTCACAGAAAATCCGTAGTGCTGGCTATTGTTGGTATGGGATCAACAGTAACAACTTTTGGGTTGGCTTTAAACGTTAAAACAATACGTTAGGAATCGTTGTTTCTAACTGGACTTCAAAATCCGCCAAAATTTGGAAATCACATGTCAGCTCTTACAACAATGTCTACAAGAAGACACAATGCTGAGGTTTACATCTCTGATGTCGACTGGATGAATCATACATTGAACTTAACAGTGCCACCATAAGACTGAATCTAGTACTGGCTTTACTCTGAGGAGGAAAATCTGCTCTTATGAGCGAGTATAAGTGCTTGTATTTGTCCTTTTAAAATGTATGTCTCAAGTTTTCATAATTCTTATATACGTCGGAGTTACACACCATTGGTCAAATCTGTTCTTAAGAAGACTTTATAAAAGTCTACCTTATTATTTGTCCCCAAACTGTTTGTGGTAAGCCTCAGGCACTAACTTAAGATGACACACATGATCATTATTGCTACTATGTGCATCATCTACTGCAGAATATTCACCGAGTTAATGAACACCAGCATTCACGAGGCCATTTCACGCTACCTGCAAACTTCACGAAATCAAGAAATATGTGGACATCATTCCACTACGTGTTGGGACAAGTCTTAGATATCTCGCAAAATAAGATACATAATCATTTCTTGTTTTGCCTTACAGCCGCATCCTTATTTCCCTTATTTCTTACCTAGACAATACCTCCTCTTGCTAACTCCTGCTTAGACTGAATTTCGGCTAATTTCAAACGGAGTTCTAAATCTAATTTTTTTTACTCTAGGCTTCTGTCAAAACTTCTTTCTTTGCAAAGCAATCCACACTTCTTAAATACATTAATGTACTACTTAGCCAAAGGAAACCGTTCTGTCTGATCTTTGAACATGTATATCTTAAGACTGTCTGCAAAACTTAGGAGAAACGCCATTCTTAGTCTTTACCTGCCGGTGAGCAACACGTATAAAGCAACGAAGGGTTCCAGGATAGACATGCCGCCAGTTGTGTTACGTACCAGTAACTGAATTCCATATCGGCTCAACAGCGAGAATGTCACATAGATAACAGACTCACTTGCTAACTTAAAAGCAATTATCCTGTGCCCTGTTTCATTACAATTGACAAAGTTACACCAAGTTTTGTGTGACCATAACTATAACATGCATAAGCACCACACTACACACAGGTTGACGGAGATGGGACCATGCAAGTGGTGAGGTGTTGCTCTCTCTCTCTCGAAACCACTGCCAGATCATGGCGGACTAGTCAGTCCATTACCCAGGAAGGCTGGACTGTTCTCTCCTGGAAATAACATTCAACATGATAAACGACGGTCATCTTCAATTTACGGACGCGAGTGTTCTAGTGACAGATCCGGATGTGAAAGTGTTACCGCTAGATTCCTTTCGCCATCTAAAGTTGATATAGAGCATGAGATTATGAGTGTAGGACTGATTCAATCAGTTCTAAGTTTTAGCAAAGAGGGGAAAGACATTGAATGACAAGCAAATCAATTGATGAAAAACACTATATCAATATATGAAGGTGTAACGAAAGCAGTGGTAACATTTTCGTCAAAATCTTGCACACAACGTCATCTTGTAATGTCAACAGTCATTGTGGCCTTCCTGCGGACGGCTGACAACCGTTATTACCCTGCTGTTCGTTCGGATTGTACAGAACTTTAATCAAAAAGTCGGTATGCAAAACGAATGAAGCTGTAATACAAGAAAACACGCCTGCAGGGTTTAGAAACAAGTAGTCTGCTTTATCACTGAGAACGCCACCATCCATCGCAACATTTGATTTCGACTAAGTCAAAGTTTTACAGATATATTGAGAGAGTTCAGATGTTAGACGTAGGATCAAATAAAATCATATGAAATGTCCCACACAAAGGATCAAAATCCTATAAATTAATAGACAATTGAACCCGCTGTTTGTTTTTCGATCCAAATCAACCCCAGGCAAGTGGACTACTTATGCTGATAACGATATAATTCCCACATAACAAAACCCACAAGACATATGCAGCGTTAAAATGGGCAGGATGTCTTTGGAGTGATCACCCATTAGCAGTTGAGGTGTGGGCGAAGTCTCTGAACCGTGATAACACCGTTGTGCAGCAGCGAGTCGCTGGGGTCTGCTGCTACAGATCTAACCTTTGGGAGTTGCTTGCTGGCTTGGTATTAAGGACATCGATCTATAAGGAGGGTCATTAGGCCTGCAATCCTATTTGATTCTGACTTGCAGTGTTGTTCCTATAAGCTAAATACCCGAGTAGGGAGTGCGTTTGCCTTGAAGGCTGGAGTCATTGCCGAGTACCACCTGATAAAACATCGTTATATATATATATATATATATATATATATATATATATATATATATATATATATATATATATATATATATATATATGTATATATATATATATATATATATATATATATATATATATATATATATATATATATATATATATATATATTATCATTATCATTATTATTATACTTAACCGCCGTCTCTCGCATTAGCGAGGTAGCGCAAAGAAACAAACGAGGAATGGCCCAACCCACCCACATACACATGTATATACATAAACGTCTGCGCACGCATATTTTCTATCTATCTATCTATCTATCTATCTATATATATATATATATATATATATATATATATATATATATATATATATATATATATATGAGACATGAATGAGAAATTACGCTGTAATAAACAATTTGATTTTAACGATAATCTAAGATTATCAATAAAAAAAACAGATTCGCATGAGACACTGTATAGTAGTTTGTCACGTCAGAAAAACATGGATCAGTGTTTTACCCACCAAATGTAATTAGTAATGTAATTAATGTATTTGGTTTACAATCTATTATTTCCTCAATACACTTACTATGTTCATCCTATATATATATATATATATATATATATATATATATATATATATATATATATATATATATATATGTGTGTGTGTGTATATGTGCGTGTGTATGTGTATGTGTGTGTATGTGTATATGTATATATATATGTATATTATCCCTGGGGATAGGGGTGAAAGAATACTTCCCACGTATTCCTCGCGTGTCGTAGAAAGCGACTAGAGGGGACGGGAGCGGGGGGCCAGAAATCCTCCCCTCCTTGTATTAACTTTCTAAAATGGGAAACAGAAGAAGGAGTCACGCGGGGAGTGCTCATCCTCCTCGAAGGCTCAGAGTGGGGTGCCTAAATGTGTGTGGATGTAACCAAGATGTGAAAAAAGGAGAGATAGGTAGTATGTTTGAGGAAAGGAACCTGGATGTTTTGGCTCTGAGTGAAACGAAGCTCAAGGGTAAAGGGGAAGAGTGGTTTGGGAATGTCTGGGGAGTAAAGTCAGGGGTTAGTGAGAGGACAAGAGCAAGGGAAGGAGTAGCAATACTCCTGAAACAGGAGTTGTGGGAGTATGTGATAGAGTGTAAGAAAGTAAATTCTCGATTAATATGGGTAAAACTGAAAGTTGATGGAGAGAGGTGGGTGATTATTGGTGCATATGCACCTGGGCATGAGAAGAAAGATCAAGAGAGGCAAGTGTTTTGGGAGCAGCTGAATGAGTGTGTTAGTGGTTTTGATGCACGAGACCGGGTTATAGTGATGGGTGATTTGAATGCAAAGGTGAGTAATGTGGCAGTTGAGGGAATAATTGGTATACATGGGGTGTTCAGTGTTGTAAATGGAAATGGTGACGAGCTTGTAGATTTATGTGCTGAAAAAGGACTGATGATTGGGAATACCTGGTTTAAAAAGCGAGATATACATAAGTATACTTATGTAAGTAGGAGAGATGGCCAGAGAGCGTTATTGGATTACGTGTTAATTGACAGGCGTGCGAAAGAGAGACTTTTGGATGTTAATGTGCTGAGAGGTGCAACTGGAGGGATGTCTGATCATTATCTTGTGGAGGCTAAGGTGAAGATCTGTATGGGTTTTCAGAAAAGAAGAGTGAATGTTGGGGTGAAGAGGGTGGCGAGAGTAAGTGAGCTTGAGAAGGAGACCTGTGTGAGGAAGTACCAGGAGAGACTGAGTACAGAATGGAAAAAGGTGAGAACAATGGAAGCAAGGGGAGTGGGGGAGGAATGGGATGTATTTAGGGAATCAGTGATGGATTGCGCAAAAGATGCTTGTGGCATGAGAAGAGTGGGAGGTGGGTTGATTAGAAAGGGTAGTGAGTGGTGGGATGAAGAAGTAAGAGTATTAGTGAAAGAGAAGAGAGAGGCATTTGGACGATTTTTGCAGGGAAAAAATGCAATTGAGTGGGAGATGTATAAAAGAAAGAGACAGGAGGTCAAGAGAAAGGTGCAAGAGGTGAAAAAAAGGGCAAATGAGAGTTGGGGTGAGAGAGTATCATTAAATTTTAGGGAGAATAAAAAGATGTTCTGGAAGGAGGTAAATAAAGTGCGTAAGACAAGGGAGCAAATGGGAACTTCAGTGAAGGGCGCAAATGGGGAGGTGATAACAAGTAGTGGTGATGTGAGAAGGAGATGGAGTGAGTATTTTGAAGGTTTGTTGAATGTGTTTGATGATAGAGTGGCAGATATAGGGTGTTTTGGTCGAGGTGGTGTGCAAAGTGAGAGGGTTAGGGAAAATGATTTGGTAAACAGAGGAGAGGTAGTGAAAGCTTTGCGGAAGATGAAAGCCGGCAAGGCAGCAGGTTTGGATGGTATTGCAGTGGAATTTATTAAAAAAGGGGGTGACTGTATTGTTGACAGGTTGGTAAGGTTATTTAATGTATGTATGACTCATGGTGAGGTGCCTGAGGATTGGCGGAATGCGTGCATAGTGCCATTGTACAAAGGCAAAGGGGATAAGAGTGAGTGCTCAAATTACAGAGGTATAAGTTTGTTGAGTATTCCTGGTAAATTATATGGGAGGGTATTGATTGAGAGGGTGAAGGCATGTACAGAGCATCAGATTGGGGAAGAGCAGTGTGGTTTCAGAAGTGGTAGAGGATGTGTGGATCAGGTGTTTGCTTTGAAGAATGTATGTGAGAAATACTTAGAAAAGCAAATGGATTTGTATGTAGCATTTATGGATCTGGAGAAGGCATATGATAGAGTTGATAGAGATGCTCTGTGGAAGGTATTAAGAATATATGGTGTGGGAGGAAAGTTGTTAGAAGCAGTGAAAAGTTTTTATCGAGGATGTAAGGCATGTGTACGTGTAGGAAGAGAGGAAAGTGATTGGTTCTCAGTGAATGTAGGTTTGCGGCAGGGGTGTGTGATGTCTCCATGGTTGTTTAATTTGTTTATGGATGGGGTTGTTAGGGAGGTAAATGCAAGAGTTTTGGAAAGAGGGGCAAGTATGAAGTCTGTTGGGGATGAGAGAGCTTGGGAAGTGAGTCAGTTGTTGTTCGCTGATGATACAGCGCTGGTGGCTGATTCATGTGAGAAACTGCAGAAGCTGGTGACTGAGTTTGGTAAAGTGTGTGGAAGAAGAAAGTTAAGAGTAAATGTGAATAAGAGCAAGGTTATTAGGTACAGTAGGGTTGAGGGTCAAGTCAATTGGGAGGTGAGTTTGAATGGAGAAAAACTGGAGGAAGTGAAGTGTTTTAGATATCTGGGAGTGGATCTGGCAGCGGATGGAACCATGGAAGCGGAAGTGGATCATAGGGTGGGGGAGGGGGCGAAAATTCTGGGGGCCTTGAAGAATGTGTGGAAGTCGAGAACATTATCTCGGAAAGCAAAAATGGGTATGTTTGAAGGAATAGTGGTTCCAACAATGTTGTATGGTTGCGAGGCGTGGGCTATGGATAGAGTTGTGCGCAGGAGGATGGATGTGCTGGAAATGAGATGTTTGAGGACAATGTGTGGTGTGAGGTGGTTTGATCGAGTGAGTAACGTAAGGGTAAGAGAGATGTGTGGAAATAAAAAGAGCGTGGTTGAGAGAGCAGAAGAGGGTGTTTTGAAGTGGTTTGGGCACATGGAGAGAATGAGTGAGGAAAGATTGACCAAGAGGATATATGTGTCGGAGGTGGAGGGAACGAGGAGAAGAGGGAGACCAAATTGGAGGTGGAAAGATGGAGTGAAAAAGATTTTGTGTGATCGGGGCCTGAACATGCAGGAGGGTGAAAGGAGGGCAAGGAATAGAGTGAATTGGAGCGATGTGGTATACCGGGGTTGACGTGCTGTCAGTGGATTGAATCAAGGCATGTGAAGCGTCTGGGGTAAACCATGGAAAGCTGTGTAGGTATGTATATTTGCGTGTGTGGACGTATGTATATACATGTGTATGGGGGGGGGTGGGCCATTTCTTTCGTCTGTTTCCTTGCGCTACCTCGCAAACGCGGGAGACAGCGACAAAGTATAAAAAAAAAAAAAAAAAATATATATATATATATATATATATATATATATATATATATATATATATATATATATATATATATATATTCTTTCATACTTTTCGCCATATTGATATATATATATATATATATATATATATATATATATATATATTGGAAAGGATCTAAGTTTTGCGCGTGATCAAGATATTCCTGAGTCCACGGGGAAAATGAAACACGATAAGTTCCCAAGTGCACTTTCGTGTGATAATCACATCATCAGGGGAGACACAAGAGAGAAATATAACAGTCAGTTGATATACATCGAAGAGACGAAGCTAGGACGCCATTTGGGAAACATGTGCTTGTCCAAGACAATCGCATGTTTACCAAATGTTTACCAAATCTACATTGTAGATTTAGTCAACAAGCTAAACAATATCAATGTTAATTTTGATTTCAAACTAGTTAGCTTTGATGTTTCCTCACTTTTCACTAAAGTTCCAGTTGATGACCTTTTAGAATATCTATTTGATGTCTTGGATGATATTCATTTACCTGTTTCAAAGTCTGTTTTCACTGAACTGATGAAATTGTGTATAAAAGGCTGTGTATTTCCATTCAGTGGGTATTATCATGCTCAAAAATTTGGTATGGCATTGGGTAACCCTCTTTCACCTGTACTAAGTAATCTTTATATGGAATTTTTTGTAACAAAATTACTAAAGGATATCTTACCTTCTAATGCAATTTGGTTTAGTTATGAAGATGATGTTTTTTTGTGTTTGGCCAACAAATGAAAATTTACAAATATTTCTCCCCTTACTTAACAATTTAGTACCTTCCCTCAAATTTACTGTAGAAAATGAAAATAATGGTATGTTAACCATTTTTAGATTGCATGATCCAATAACAAGGAAACAAGTTTAAGTTTAGCATATACAGAAAACCCAACAATGTATGCTCATCTCAACATGAGTGTTAAATTAACATCATTTCAATCTGAGCTCCTTAGGGCATTACGTATTTGCAGTCCAGAGTTTATTGATGATGAGTTTGAAAATATGTATTCTATTGGATCTAAGTTAAAGTATCTTAGATCTTTCATTGATAAATCCCTTAAGTTAGCAAAGAGCCCAAACCTCCTATCGACACCAAGAATCTTTAAGTTCTCCCTTTTAATAATAATTTCACTTTTCTTTCCACGTTGCTTAAATCCTTTAATGTAAATGTTGCCCTTAGCAACAATAATACTATAAAGAATATCTTAATCAGGAATTAATCAAAAAATTTTCTTGGATGCATCTATTATGTGCCATGTGGAAAATGTTGAGCAGACTGATAAGGATCTTACTGTTAGACTTAAGCAACATAAATATAGTATAAGAACGGGACAAGAATCAAATGCCTTGTTTAATCACGTTAAAAACTATGATCAGTGTATTGACTGGAGTAATGCCATCTCAGTTATTAACTCTAACTCTATTACCAGGAGATATACACAAAGAATTATAATCTTATTATTAGTGATGGTCTATACAGACTAGATAGCTTTATTGTTGATTACATTTGTAAAATGATAATTAATGAACGCTCGTTGTATGTCTTGGACAATCGCATGTTTACCAAATGGCGTCCTTGCTTCGTCTCTTCGATGTATATTAACTGACTTATATTTCTCTCTTGTGTCTCCCCTGATGATATGACTATTACACGAAAGTGCACTTGGGAACTTATCGTGTTTCATTTTCCCCGTGGACTCATAGGAATATATATATATATATATATATATATATATATATATATATATATATATATATATATATATATATATATATGTATATATATATATGTATATATATACATATGTATATATATATATATATATATATATATATATATATATATATATATATATATATATATATATATATATATTTTACTTATTTTGCTTTGTCGCTGTCTCTCGCGTCAGCGAGATAGCACAAGGAAACAGACGAAAGAATGGCCCAACCCACCCACATACACATGTATATACATACACGTCCACACACGCAAATATACATACCTATGCATCTCAACGTATACATATATACACACACAGACATATACATATATACATAATTCATAGTATGCGTTTATTCATTCCCATCGCCACCCCGCCACATATGAAAAAACAGCCCCCTCCCCCTCTCATGTGCGCGAGTTAGCGCTAGGAAGACAACAAAGGCCCCATTCGTTCACACTCAGTCTCTAGCTGTCATGTAATAATGCACCGAAACCACAGCTCCCTTTCCACATCCAGGCCCCACACAGCTTTCCATGGTTTACCCCAGACGCTTCACATGACCTAGTTCAATCAATTGACAGCACTTCGACCCCGATACACCACATCGTTCCAATTCACTCTATTCCTTGCACGCCTTTCACCCTCCTGCATATTCAGGCACCGATCACTCAAAATCTTTTTCACTCCATCTTTCCACCTCCAATTTGGTCTCCCACTTCTCCTTGTTCCCTCCACATCTGACACATATATCCTCTTGGTCAATCTTTCCTCACTCATTCTCTCCATGTGACCAAACTATTTCAAAACGCCCTCTTCTGCTCTCTCAACCACACTCTTTTTATTACCACACATCTCTCTTACCCTTACGTTACTTACTCGATCAAACCACCTCACACCACATATTGTCCTCAAGCATCTCATTTCCAGCACATCCACCCTCCTGCGCACAACTCTATCCATAGCCCACGCCTCGCAACCATACAACATTGTTGGAACCACTATTCCTTCAAACATACCCATTTTTGCTTTCCGAGATAATGTTATCGACTTCCATACATTCTTCAAGGCTCCCAGAATTTTCGCCCCCTCCCCCACCCTATGATTCACTTCCGCTTCCACGGTTCAATTCGCTGCCAAATCCACTCCCAGATATCTAAAACACTTCACTTCCTCCAGTTTCCCTCCATTCAAACTTACCTCCCAATTGACTTGTCCCTCAAACCTACTGTACCTAATAACCTTGCTCTTATTCACATTTACTCTCAACTTTCTTCTTTCACACACTTTACCAAACTCAGTCACCAGCTTCTGCAGTTTCTCACACTAATCAGCCACCAGCGGTGTATCATCAGCGAACAAGAACTGACTCACTTCCCAAGCTCTCTCATCCACAACAGACTGCATACTTGCCCCTCTTTCCAAGACTCTTGCATTCACCTCCCTAACAACACCATCCATAAACAAATTAAACAACCATGGAGACATCACACACCCCTGCCGCAAACCTACATTCACTGAGAACCAATCACTTTCCTCTCTTCCTACACGTACACATGCCTTACATCTTCGATAAAAACTTTTCACTGCTTCTAACAACTTGCCTCCCACACCATATATTCTTAATACCTTCCACAGAGCATCTCTATCAACTCTACCATATGCCTTCTCCAGATCCATAAATGCTACATACGAATCCATTTGCTTTTCTAAGTATTTCTCACATACATTCTTTTAAGTAAACACCTGATTCACATATCCTCTACCACTTCTGAAACCACACTGCTCTTCCCCAATCTGATGATCTGTACATGCCTTCACCCTCTCAATCAATACCCTCCCATATAATTTACCAGGAATACTCAACAAACTTATACCTTTGTAATTTGAGCACTCACCTTTGTCCCCTTTGCCTTTGTACAATGGCACTATGCACGCATTCCGCCAATCCTCAGGCACCTCACCATGAGTCATACATACATTAAATAACCTTACCAACCAGTCAACAATACAGGCACCCCCTTTTTTAATAAATTCCACTGCAATGCCATCTAAACCCGCTGCCTTGCCGGCTTTCATCTTCCGCAAAGCTATTACTATCTCTTCTCTGTTTACCAAATTATCCTCCCTAACCCTCTCACTTTGCACACCACCTCGACCAAAACACCCTATATCTGCCACTCTGTCATCAAACACATTCAACAAACCTTCAAAATACTCACTCCATCTTTTCACATCACCACTACTTGTTATCACCTCCCCATTAGCGCCCCTCACTAAAGTTCCCATTTGTTCCCTTGTCTTACGCACTTTATTTACCTACTTCCAAAACATCTTTTTATTCTCCCTAAAATTTAATGATACTCTCTCACCCCAACTCTCATTTGCCCTCTTTTTCACCTCTTGCACCTTTCTCTTGACCTCCTGTCTCTTTCTTTTATACATCTCCCACTCATTTGCATTATTTCCCTGCAAAAATCGTCCAAATGCCTCTCTTCTCTTTCACTAATAATCTTACTTCTTCATCCCACCACTCACTACCCTTTCTATCTGCCCACCTCCCACGCTTCTGATACCACAAGCATCTTTTGCGCAAGCCATCACTGATTCCCTAAATATATCTCATTCCTCCCCCACTCCCCTTCCCTCCTTTGTTCTCACCTTTTTCCATTCTGTACTCAGTCTCTCCTGGTACTTCCTCACACAAGTCTCCTTCCCAAGCTCACTTACTCTCACCACTCTCTTTACCCGAACATTCTCTCTTCTTTTCTGAAAACCTCTACAAATCTTCGCCTTCGTCTCCACAAGATAATGATCAGACATCCCTCCAGTTGCACCTCTCAGCACAGTAATATCCAAAAGTCTCTCCTTCGCGCGCCTATCAATTAACACGTAATCCAATAACGCTCTCTGGCCTCCTCTCCTACTTACATACGTATACTTATGTATATCTCTCTTTTTAAACCAGGTATTCCCAATCACCAGTTCTTTTTCAGCACATAAATCTACAAGCTCTTCATTTTCATTTACAACACTGAACACCCCATGTATACCAATTATTCCCTCAACTGCCACATTACTCACCTTTGCATTCAAATCACCCATCACTATAACCCGGTCTCGTGCATCAAAACCACTAACACACTCACTCATCTGCTCCCAAAACACTTGCCTCTCATGATCTTTCTTCTCATGCCCAGGTGCATATACACCAATAATCACCCATCTCTCTCCATGAACTTTTAGTTTTACCCATATCAATCTAGAGTCTACTTTCTTACACTCTATCACATACTCCCACCACTCCTATTTCAGGAGTAGTGCTACTCCTTCCCTTGCTCTTGTCCTCTCATTAACTCCTGACTTTACTCCCAAGACATTCCCAAAGCACTCTTCCCCTTCACCCTTGAGCTTCGTTTCACTCTGAGCCAATACATATATATATATATATATATATATATATATATATATATATATATATATATATATATATATATATATATATATATTATCCCTGGGGATAGGGGAGAAAGAATACTTCCCACGTATTCCCTGCGTGTCGTAGAAGGCGACTAAAAGGGGAGGGAGCGGGGGGCTGGAAATCCTCCCCTCTCACTTTTTTTTTTAATTTTCCAAAAGAGGGAACAGAGAAGGGGCCCAGGTGAGGATATTCCCTCAAGGGCCCAGTCCTCTGTTCTCAACGCTACCTCGCTAATGCGGGAAATGGCGAATAGTATGAAAGAAAGATATATATATATATATATATATATATATTACACAGCAAGTTTGACTAATTACCAATTACCATCTGAGATTACTAAGTAGTAGTCACGAAGACTGGAGTGGTCCGTTACACTCCTCACAGATGAAGTCACAGTAAGATTTTCTCCACAACTGTGCATGACTGTCTATGCCACTTCCTACAGCATGATGATCATGCCTTAATTCATCTCTTCGAAAGGTGATCAGGCCCGAGGAAACAGATGACTGCCAAGGCAGTTTATCTTTCTTGAAGCAAAAGCAGGAAGCTACACAATGTGAATAGCATCCACCCACATGCCTATAAGATTTATCTCGCATCTTCTTCAACTGCTTCGCTTCCACAACACCAGAACTAAGAGGTTCCTTCAAATACACACTAATCCATCAACTGGAGAATAAAAAGACACTGAGCGGGATGAAACTAGAAACATATGAAGAGATACTTCAATAATAATTACTAGTGCAGTGCAACAGGTATGAAAATAGATAAGCGATGCTAAGACATGTTGCCGAATGTGAATAAAATTCCTTTCCTTTACTTTTAAATAAGTAATTATGATGTTTCCAAGCACCCAAGACTTTGTGCAGATGTGTATCATATCTGCAGAGTCTATTGTGTGTGTGTGTGTGTGTGTGTGTGTGTGTGTGTGTGTGTGTGTGCTCGTGTATGCTTCCACTAACATGTTTGCTCATGCGCCTTTTACTCTGTACGTTTGTTTCTCTGTTCTCATCTGTTTTCCAGCTCGTGTGTCCGCGTGCGTTTTCCACGTGATGAAATATTTGTGCCCGTGTGGATATATGTATAACCACCTACTGTTGGATGTATGAAGAGACTTTTACAATTCTAGAACTCTGTCTCATAACTTCTCACTTGTGATGCACAGCATTCGAGTCTTCCAGTTGTATCTGTAGTCAACACATTTTCCCTGACATTGTTCTCTACGTCTACTATAATGTTGCTAGGGAATAATTTCTCACGTCCTTTCTGATTATTTTCTAAACTAACTTTCGCCTGTCGCCTTGTTTACCATTATTCTTTGAATTCTCATGACTTCCTGTAATCTTTTGTGACTTCAATTAAACGAGAGTGTACTTCCTTCTCTCCCTACTTATAGCTCTCTTTTGATACCATCCTTAAAGTAAAATATTTGAAGTTAGGTAAAAATATGCGTTTTTTAGATGAGGTGACAAACCTGATAGGTAATATTAAAGCTTGGGTTGTATAACAATGTCTTATGTAACTTCTTGATCATTTAATTTTCACCGTACCTAGAGTGTCTGAGGAAGAAAGGATGTTCGACTTTTAAAGGGAAGTGGAGTTACACTGTTTAGAAATGACATCAAGTTAGGACTGCTAGAACTTAACAGCAGAGGAAGAAAAAGGCACTCAACTTGCCAACAGCCACAGTTTCTACATGACAGAGGCTTGCCAAGTACTGCATTTTCTTGTAAATACAGGAGCAACACAAGCCGTCAGCTTTTAGGAAAAAAACGGAAGAAATATTACTGGAAGAGGAAAAGATAAGAAGAAAAAAATATGACATCCAACAGCGTAATGCAGAGAAAGTTGGCTAGGTTCAGGAGTCAGTTTGGGTGAGTTGATTAAGTGAGATTGCTTACGACTACTCGACAATTAGATAGACCTAGAGTCTTCTAGATATAAGAACGTTACCCCATACGAGAACGGATCAATCACTTGTATGACCGCAGTAATTCCCTAGAGGAAATCTCAGCATTATCTTTTTCTCCTTATGGCAGACGGAGTTACTTGTGTAATGTGAGGTTCTCATGACACATTAGACGTTCCGGTGATACCATGTATGTTTATGCTGAATGTAGGAATCGCAGAAGTATTAAGGAACACAGGATAGCTTTAAGGAATATTACGAGAAATATACTGACTTTGGGTTTTAGAGGCGCTGAACTCACCACGATTAAGTTGTGATTACAAATGTTGTAGAATGCGCATGACAACCTTGGATTTCAAAGGAAGTGAAGAAGTAACAAGCGAAGTCATTAGCTTCGGAATAACTTGAGAGTTTGTTAAAAATGGTCACTTATGCATCATTGAAAAAAAGTAGGACAGGAAAACCATGAAGTACCATGAAAGCCAACCTGAATTTGGAGGTATGGATATCACAGCTACTATACCACATCCTATCAAATGCTTTCCAGATATCAAGGGCAACAACCAAGGATTTTCTGAAGTCTTTCGGGAAGGATGACCATCACAAAGGATATCATCGGTGGATTTCGCCTCGCGACAACCACACTGGTAACTACAAAGAGGCAGGACAGATTCAAGACTACGAAACAAAGTTGAGAGATTTAAAGGCTGGAGACAGTACCAGTCAAAGCGATAGGTCGCTGAGTTGCACCAATACATTGTCTGAAGGTAAAGATAGAATGATTTCTGGTTCTCTAGCAAAAATGATGCAGCCGAACAACCGGAGGTGCAAGTTCACAGACGGTCCTTTAGAATATGAAGAGGAATTCCATTCCATTCTTGCACACTGCTTGTGGATAAAGAAAAGTGTTTTTAAGAGGCCATCTGAAAATGTATTAGGGGAAATGGTAGCGAAGTGTTAAGAATTGAATCTGTAGGCAAGGGAGAGTCGTGTGGTGAAAAGTAAGAGTAATTTGTACTGAAAGAGTTAGAACCTTTTCATGTTCTACATCAAGAAACGACAGTCAGGTCGGACGACACTGTACAGCTCAGACCTTACAAAATTCTTCACTTATAGTTTCCTCACAGGATAATGTATGAGGCCTCTAGTGACTATCGTTTCTGGAAGATACTGCCCCAGGAATACTATGTGGTTCCTTTAATATTACCTCAACTGTAACATAGCCTGACTTGATTTTATCTCCTAATTAAAAACATTTTTTGGAATTGTAACAATCCAGCGTCAATGATTATAAATCAATATTAATCACAAAGCGTTAGGGACCCTTGATATAAAAGCTAATCAAGAATGCATTTATTTCAAGACTGGTACAAAAATTCAATTAATTCCACTCAAGTATTAGAGGGTTGAAGGCAAATATTATGAACCGAAGAAAACCTACACCATTGTAGTTTTTATATATCTTGATTACCAGTTTGGCGTCTCCCCCTTTAGCAAGATAGCACTCGAAGCATACAACTGAAGCTTCAAGTAAAAATCTTCCCTTAGTTCATTCTCCTGTTCATACTTTTGGAAAGGAGGAATTCGACTCTAAATTATTTCTCCCTTCCTTAGTTCACTGAAAAGCCATACTACTGTTCCATGACTGGTTGCTGTACGACCAACCAATGGCAGTGACTGTTTTCAAGTTAAAAACCTAAATGGCCTCTCTCTCACCAATCTTATCCAAGAACATAATGCAAAACTTTATTCAGCCGGACAACTATTTACCAGGTAACTGTCTTAGCACATGATGATGACAAAGCCCAACCTCACCCATGTAAACCTAACCTAAACGAACCTACACAACCAGTAATCCCACGAGCATACCACGCGAATATAGTCTTAAACGTTCCACTGGCAACCTAGCAACTACTGTGAAGATATTATCACGCCTCATGAAATACAGTTCGTATAATCTGGTCATGTAAATACTACCTTTATAATCTACTCAGCTCTAATAGACAATACACCTCACTGACCTTTAACTCCAACTGACAGAGTCCTGGTGATAGATGTAGTAACAGTACAGACAGCTCCCCGTAAGGCAATTCCTAGTAATGCTGTGGAGCAGATATAGAGAGCACCGGCCACCATGACCAGTACATGACGTCACAATTCCAAACGTTTTCTCTGGTGGTTGAAGTTTTTAGAAAATGTGGCATTGGTACAAACAATTAACTTGATTTTACCTATTCTGTTATCCACACAACTACAAATCAAAATGTATATTATTATTTCAGGGAGAATAGTGAGAATTTAACTGAATGTCAGTATGCAAACCGACTTATATATAATAAGTCGTGAATAACGTAACATCCATCAGATGCCTTGAGCTATGATTTGTTTCATGTAATGACCAACATGGCAGGGGCAAAACATGCCTCTGTCATGGCCATCTCGGGTGAAAGAAAATGAGAGATATTAATCAGCTCTTCGCATACGTTTGTAAATCTGATTCTTATATGAAGAAAGTCATATGAAGAAGAAAGACATCAGAAGGAATAGAATGCCACAGCTGAACTGTTCGACGGTTGAAGGAGGCATCATCGCAGTCAATTCTCGAGTGGTCAGGCTCCAAAACACAGACTTAGGAGTCTAAACATTGGAGGTGGGGACACATGCAGACAGCTCATGAGAACACCACTAAAATGCCTATAGAACAGAGGGAGTGCAGCAGCATCACAGTGTACGGAGAAGGAAGGTGAGAGAGAGTTAATCCCAGGAGAAATGACGAGGGATAGGCTTCCGATTCCAATCTAGTTAATAAAGACGTATAGGATGAGCGACGTATCAATTACAGATTATTTTTGTTAACTGATATCAACTTGATCAAGTTCACTATCTATAACTGATTTGTAATCAAAGGTCAAAACGATATGCAAAGTCAACACAATACGATAACACATGCCAACGACCATCATGATCACCCAGAACACAGTCCTACTCTGCTAACCACGTCCTGAGCTGGTGTGATGCTCATACAACCACACAGTGCTGTCACAGCTTCACACAACGCAGTGAGAGCAACCACACAGTGCTGTCACAGCTTCACACAACGCAGTGAGAGCAACCACACAGTGCTGTCACAGCTTCACACACCGCAGTGAGAGCAGTGATGGGTGGCAGATGCAGTAATTTGCATGACTTTCATTAAACTAGATTTTGAAAATAAACCTTCGCCATCAGCATTTGATGTTGGTAGGGATGATACATGTACGAAGAATTGTGG